>NW_007377498.1:310016-345961 GCF_000475195.1 Diaphorina citri
CTTGAGCTTATGCTAAGCCGCGAGACTCATCTCTGACATAACAGAGAATAGAGACAGTTTCGGCCGAGTTCACAATGGGCACTGTAATATGGTTCAATCCAGTACATTCCCCGAGGCCTATGATTTGCATGATACAGACACAAAAGCACAGGTGTTGAGAGACGGGAAGTGGAAAACAGTACTTATAGACTTGGGTGTCCATACTGTTGCGTCATATTTGTAAATAAATACATTGAACCCATTACGCACAACATGGATAAAGAAGATAGGATCATTGTCCTCAAAACAAAAGAGGAATCAATAATTGTGGACACCTTGTGCATTAAGTACAAACCAAAACTTGATAAAATTAAGTTAAAAAATATAAAAAAAGCGGTCATTCGTAATAAAACCATTAATGAAAATCAGAAGCGGTCACAAAGTGTTAAGCTCCGCCGGTTCTGGTGATAGGATTATGTGGTGCCAGTCACCTGTGTCAATAAGACCAGAATAATCCTCTGTTAACACAACAGTGCTCGGAATCAAATGATCATTCATTTGATCAAATCAAACAATACGTGACGCCCAAGAAGCCTACTCGTAATATTATCGGACAGTGGCATTGATACAAGTCGGCCTAAATCTCTCTTGAAAAGAAACTTCTTGGTTAAATCAACTTAAACCACCATTATCATATTATCAACAAAATTTGCTTTTTTACCCGCACAAAGTGTCCCCAAAATTCCTCCAAAGTTGTACGGATTCTCTCGTTGTTTACTTCGGCGAACGGAATGCAAAACAATATAATCAAGCAATTCAGGCAGTTCGAGTTCTTGTGGATTTTTTCTTTTCACCGACAACACTATTAATGTGATCCCAGCCAGCATATGTTGGGCCCAAAGCTTCGAGTAATTTGATCTTGCCAGCCTCCTTGTGCAGATTTTTTTGCCCCTTTTTGTGAAATAATTTGTACCGAGTGTGCCAAAAGTTCTCGGTTTAATCGATCAGAATCCGAGTATTAAAACTCTGATTTCCTGATAAGAATGGCTGCATTTGAAGAGCTAAAAATAGAATTGTAGCCGTCAACGTATTATAATAGGCATAGGCATACATGTTTGGGTCATCTCTCATCTCTACAGGCAATTAAAAATTAGAAGGTGAAAAATTGCGCCATCAGCATCGCAATGATTCCTCTCATCAGAAGAATGGATAGAAATTGGCAGGACTTTTTGCGAAACTTTTTTTTTTTTTTCTTTTTATGAGAATAAGTTCGATGAAAATGGTGCAACACCAAGAAGATTCCAATGGACCAATGCTGTCACTTTTCAAATTCTTTAAAAGAATTCCCAACGTCAAAAACTAATCCCAGATTTCCCTTATCTCAAACAAACAATTTGACAACAGCCAATTTTGCGAAAATCCGTTCGTACCCTGTACAAAATCATTTCATTCATTAAACAAATAAAAAAAATGTGTTCGAAAAAAAGTCCTAATAAAACTGAACGTCTAATGTCTGGAGATGAGAAATCGGGATATATGGTGCTCATATGATCTCAGTGAGAGACTTTTTTGTTTAGGTGCCGATTTAGGTGGGGTCATGGGGGGAAATCTTTTGTTAAAGAAGGAACGGACTACTGTAAATTAGTCGTCATTTTTGAATGCCTCATGACTTTTTACCGATTGTTTCTTGACAACAGATCTAGAATGTTACTGGTTTTGACATATTCCCAGTCTGTTTAACCCACATAATCTTTCAAAGATTGCTTTCATGGGCGTCCCCCTAGAAAAGGGGTATTTGTTTAAAAAAAAGGTTGGGAACCACTGCCCTAGAAGGAACGCTAATTTCGCCCCTGATTCTTAATGTTTCACCATTTTTTTTTTTTATGTCATAGATTTAAATATTGTCGAAGAAGAAATCACAATAAAAAAATTCATTCAAATTAGAATAGGTTGAGTGGAGATAATTTTAAAACGGGAGGCCAAACCTTTAAACTCAGGGCGCACACAGACAAAACTCACAATAAATATGGCAATAATTTAATAGAGATATTATATTAGCGGACTAATTTGTATGATAATTCAGTGATTGGAATATTAGCATAACTATTTTATGGGTGCATTATAGAGATAGGCAACCATATTACCAGAGACAACTTCCAAGATAGGAACTTCAGTAGTGAACAAGTAAGGATGGGCGGTAGAAAATAACTCGGACAAGTTGTCTACTGATTATTGTCTGGTAAAAGAGTAAATTATTGTCAAGACTATTTAAAAAAAAAAAATCAATAAAACTGCACAAGCATGCACTGAGTGAATCAAGATGGGAGGTACTGCAAGTCAACCAGTCAAGAGCCACAACGCACCATAGTGAACAAGTAAGGATGGGCGGTAGAAAATAACTCGGACAAACTTGTCTACTGATTATTGTCTGGTAAAAGAGTAAATTATTGTCAAGACTATTGAAAAAATCAATAAAACTGCACAAGCATGCACTGAGTGAATCAAGATGGGAGGTACTGCAAGTCAACCAGTCAAGAGCCACAACGCACCAAAAGCAGAGAAATCAATTAAAAACAATTAGAATTCTAATCAAGGTCATCGCGACAATGAATTTCCAAGAAAAATATAACACAAACAAGAGCACAAAATTGTGTATAAAAAAATGAATTTGGAATTGCACTTATTAATATAAAAAAAGTATTAAACGCTGTGTGCAGTGAGACTTCACAATGTTGAGGAATTTAGCCCATGTCTGCGATATTGTTCTTTCCCAACAAGTTTGTTTCGCATGAACCCAAGAATAGACATTGACCTCAGTTCAACTCTTACCGCATATGACGAGACGATAGGGAAGACATTTCATATGTCAGAAAGCACATGGAGTGACAACTCTGAGGGATCACATTCTATTGATTCTAGATATCTTCGGACGTCTGACGAGGAGCTTTTGTCAGTTGTGTTCACACCAAACTGTTCAGTTTTCATCATCGCTTTGTCTAAATATTCAGTTGGTCTTTTCGTTTTTCTGAGTTGGTTGGTTGGTTTCAATTTGCCAGCTGCAGAAAAAAACAGCCCATTTTTAAGAATTTTATGCTAGACAGGTGATGCCTTTGAGGTACTGTGGTATCCCATTTTTCTCGTCTTTTATGATCTATTAAAATCCGAATCTACTATTACCAGAGATAAAAACCTTTTGAATAATTTTTAATAGCGTAAATTAAAAGCCAACTAGGTGTTAATATTTGTTTTACGACACGGTTGAATCCTTTGACAATAAACATCGACTATCCCTCTGTCTTTCATATCGGACAAGGGCCAGGGTGCCAGGGTCACACAATGGGTGGGGGATGGTTTCAAGGGTGTTTGAGTGTTTATTTGTTTAGTTATTTTTAATTTATGCAGTTGTGAATAACGTGGGAGTTCAAATATTTAAATTCTCAAAGTCATCAGATGGTCAAATCACTTGGAAGAGTTGGAAGCAATTTGCAAGAAGAGAACGTCGGCAAATCTGTCATTTCTCAAAAAGGAGTATAAGGACATCTTTGGAGGAAATTCATCTTTCGAGGAATAATTTCACTGAAGAAAACGGTGAACCGAAGTACCTATTGTGTTATGTACCTGTATAGAGATTTCCACCTCAAGAGTTAGGACCAATGCAGGAGGCCGCAGTCTGGGGGCTCACAACTCCAAGTGCCGGGGTTCATTCGATCCAAACTTTCCAACTTTTTTTTCCCCCCGACTTGATTTTGCTCAGTTTTTGCAACTTTTTTTAACGTTATTTCCATATATTTTGTTATTTATTCATTTTTTAACGTTGGTGTGGGTCCTACAAACTAAGACATCTTTATCTTTGGGCTGGAAATTTATCAGTTGGGGACCTCGATTTTTTTTTTTTTTTCAATCAATCTCTAAAGGCTAAGTCTTTTTATTTATTTTATATGAAGGGATATAATAAAACTAAGCACAGATTAGCACTTCATCTTTTTTCCTATTTTTTGAAAATCCTAGAAAAAAAAAGAAGTAGAAATGTTCATAATGCATGTTCAGTACATTAGTTTCATTTTCTTTCCCTACTTTTTCTTCAAATTTACACTTAAATCAACTAAAAAAAAAAAGATCCAACGTCGTTAAAAAGTGGGAAACGAAGAAATTTATGGTTCATATTTTCATGATTGGAGCAAGACCAGGGCGTGAGAATCACGGGAAAAAATAAATCAAAAATCCGGACAATATTCAACTGCTGAGGGCGATGAATTCTGTCAAAAATCAATTTTCTACATCCAAAATTTGTTCACGGTTTTGGTTTTTTGCAACTCATGGATGTTTATATCCTCTTGGGAGTTGGTCTTGGGATATAAGACTCTTTTGTTTCTTTGCCATTTTAGAGTTCAAAAAATTTAGGAATATCAATAGTGGAAGATATCCTTCAAAGATTTTGGAAAATTTTCAAGGATCCACCAATACCAAAGTTTGTTTTGAAGTTTAGATTCAAAATCTTCCGTTTTTTATATGCTTTTTTACTTTCTGTTAACATATTTCTCGTGATTTTAATCATGATAACAAGCTCATATTATAAACAGGACTCAGCGCTATCAGATCTGATTTCTGGATCACCTAACAATCTCACATTAACCTCCCCAATATCAGTAACCCAAGAGGCAGAAACCTTGCACAAGGAGACAAATTTGAAGGGTCATTATCACATATTTTTGTCATCCCTGGACGTCCAATGTTGGAAAAGCCAAAGGCAAGACTTCCAAGAGCCAAAATTCAAAGAGGGAGTACACGCAATCACGCACCTTAACGAGACAAACAAATTTTCGAACGAAAAAGAATGGAAAAAGACTTACACAATTTTGCCAGACTTCTAAAAAGGCTGCGTAAGGGCAAAAGCAATAGTAAACCAGCACTTTTACAGCCACTTCTTTAGGCAGACCTGCCGGAGACCTTCAAAGGACAAAGCACCTTTTACAGGACTGAAGAAGTTTTGCTGAAACCTGTTCTCCTTAGTGGGCCAAGCTGGGGTCTGTTGTCACCCATGTGTCGTTGCGAATTAATCATACCCATCCAAACTCTGAGAACGGTCCACCTAGCATTAAATCACCAGGGCCCAGCGAACTGTTTTGATTGTCAGTGTTAATTGTTGTTTGATTTATGCGATTATAAGCAGGACGATATGTGGACATAGGACTAGGACATTCATCATAAGACGTATGTCTTCTGGAGCTATTGTCTTCATGTTTCCTTTAACTAGAGTTGGAAGTTAGGAACTAACGGTTTTCTTTGTCCCAGTGTACATCATGTGGGACAAATTGGGAATGGGAAAATTCCAGCTGACCTCTCGAAAATCGGTCAGATACACAAAAGGCTGTCAACATCATTTATCTTGATAACTGTTCTCATTTCTTCATAATTATGATCTAGCTAGATCTTCAAGATTCCTCTAACTTCTCAAGACTTCCTACCATCTGCTTCCGAAACATCGATTGTTATGACGGGATATAGGCGACCGTCTAGCGTCTGTGAGAGGTCCTCTTTTAGGTGGCGTTTTATTTCGGGTGTTCCGTTCATCGAGTCTAGACGCTAGGCAAGTTTGTTCACACATATGAAACAATTGTAAAAAAAACTACGACTATTTCGATGGTTTTTACTAGTATTTTGTTTTGGAAACAGGAATATTGCGAGTTCTGTAACTTTGGGCATTTGAGGGTATTTTTTCGGGGGTTTCTGGCAATGCTTACATTACCTATGTACCATGCCTTAACTTAAAAAAGCAAATTGTACATGAATTTTTACCGGCAAATTTGTGCTTTTATATGAGTTTCGAATTTGCGCGAGGTTTTATACCGCGTTTTGGATTCATTCGCAGTCATTTCTTCACAAAAGCACCTCATTCCAGTCAATAATCCATCGTACAATTCCACCTCTGACTTCAATTCTTTGTCTTCAAAAACCAAACCAATCTGGTAGCGCTTGGCCTATCTCAATTCATGGGGGATCTCACATCTGCCCCGTACAGAAACCCCCTTCTAGCTTATCAGGGGGTTCTTGAGCACATCTGCTAATACCCTGCGCTCAGTCTTTGATAACCTTTGCAGATTTTCTATTGATGTCTCTTTTTTTACGCACAAAGGTGTTTTTTTATGATTTTTTTTTTATTTTTTATACAAATGATATTTTTAACATAGAAATGTTTGAATTTGAAGTCATTGCCACTTGATTTTAAGTAAAATGTGGAAAAAAATTTAGCATGTTTACCTGAGATGAATCAGAATGTTCAATAATGTTGGATACATTCATCTATTCCCTAGTTAAAGGTACAGTACAGACTTGGAATAATATTGTCGATTATTTTAATTCGGATTTTGAAGATAGAAATACTGCTGATAGCAAATAAATATGCCTTTTCTAAATGCATAACGACAGTTTTCTTTGTGACCTTTGTCACGAGCACAAAAGACATTTACCGAATTTATCAAAGAACTAAATGTCGTTTATTTTAATAGACTCACACCAGGACGTTTCAAAACGCCAAAAACGTTTGAGATGGGGACACACACTTTTGTTTTAAAATCCCTGCACTTTTCTCCTGTCTGAAGAATACAAAGGAAAGATTTTTGATCAAAAGAATAAGAAAAATGGGCTCTATTCTTCGAGTTGGATATTTGGGAAAAGCTGTTGATTGTGTACATAGGAATGGTAAAGCAGATTTTTCACTAATTGATGAAAATTTGGATAGTAAAACAATAAAGATTGGACAAATCGACAGACAAAAACTTTTCCTCGAAGATTTTGATGCAGTTAACATCCGTTTGACACGTAATCATCTGGGTAACATGGATGATAATGTGTCGTGAAACGTGAACGACTCACACGAAGACAGAAAGACACCCAGACTGAACTTCCAGGAGGCGATAACTTGCGGATCGTGACTGGGGACTTTTGAGGACATCTCAAATGGATCCGATGGAAAAGTTGTGAGACCAAGTAAACTTCAAGCAATAGTAGAGCTGTGGTTTTGGATTTGGACTTCGACTTGGGCTCTATTCTAAATGTGTTTAGGAAAATGGTTGTTTTTAATGTATCTCCTCTGACGTTTTAAAATGTTGATGCATTTGCTCTCTAACTTTTCGTTTTCATAAGAAATCTTCTAACAATGCAAGCCTCAACAACATAATTGCCTTTGTGAAGACCTTTGCATAAATGTTCCGAGTTCAAAAGATTATTTCCGGAAACATAAAAAAACCCCCAAGTCAGAGCTGAAACTGTTACATTTTTTGCACAAATTCAAGAAAACATCTTGTGTAAACATAAGATGCAAGATTGCAATTGTTTTCTTGCACATAACGACACCTACATAGAGGGTAATATTGCACTTCATATCCCTACTTCATAAAAATGTACACACAAAGGACCAGGGTATTTCTTTTGAGCAAATTTTTGAGTTTTGACAATGGACAATTTCGAGACCTTTGTTGTGAAATGACTTGCGAGTTTACAAATGTTAGATATACCACTATGTACTACTTGTTTTGAATGGAAAACGATTTTTTGTAGGCATAAAAAATCGCTCCGTCTAAAATCGAGAAACTTGTTTTGTCTCAAAGAAAATGCGAAGATATTTGACAAGAACAAAGCAAAGATGAGCAGGGTTCTTCTCACAGAAACTACAATAGGTTCAAATAATTCTCTCCAATTAAAACAAAAAGAATTTCTCAAAAGGAGAATTAATTATTTGTTCGTATGCAAATATCATCTATTAATCTATGACAGAAGGATAAATAATGACTAGCCTTTACCAGCGGAATGGCCTGTTAACCCTAAGAAATTAACCTTTACCTAAAGAAAGGGTTTGAGATTGTCCTTAATTAATTTCTTGGGTTTTCTTTTACAGGTTACCGTTGGAAAACAGTTTCGATTTTTTTTTTAGTCTTAATTTTCAAAATGAAATTTAAGACTAGGGTCTTCTCATTGTTTCAAAGTTTTTCAATTCTTTTGTTACTTAACACGCATTGTGTTAGTTCTTTCGCTGGCAATGTCTCTCACGAATTGCTTCAGCAAATGTCCTAGTCTTAATGAATCTAGCGTGCAATTAAATAATTAAAACTGAACCTTCCGGATCAGAATCGGGAAATTAGGTAACTCCATGGCTTCAAACGTCTTTTGTTTTTCCAACGAAGGTGTACGCCCATGGCATTAAGATCTCGTTAATAAATAGGACAAGGAAATTAAATAATTATGGGCTTTTAACATGTAAGACATTTGATTATTTGTAATTACTTACAGAAACGATGGGCATTTCCTTTAGTTGGGACAGAAAATTGACGCCCATCCATGCCTAATTTTCTTGTTTGAAATAATCACTGCACTATTTCATGGAAAGGGTAATGGACTTTTGTTTTAGGCACGAGTAAATGGACTACCAAACCGTGAGAGTAGGGAATTCTGGAATGGCCTTCAATTTGACATTCCTGAATACAGTTTCAGATGAGGAAAAATCAAGTGAAGTCCAAATGGCAAAATTCTACATGTAAAAATTCCTCTAGGTTTTTTTTTTCTTCTTTTTCAATACTAAAACCGAGTTTTTTGTTTCTGCTCACAGATCGACGTCATGTCATAATTCTCTAACCTCGCTGACAGATTAGCAAGAACGTGTCTTAATCAACAATGTGAGATTTGCAAGCAAAAGGAACGCCAAAATCACCACTCATTCAAAACCAAGGCGCGCTGAAATCTTCCCACACCAATAACGCGAAAATTCCTCAACAAGATTCACAATGCAAACAAACTCACACAAAGAAAGGAATGGAACCGCGAATGAGGATAGCACATTGTTCTTTTCAAGGGAGATTTCAAAGATGGGAACCCCCAATTCATGAAAAAGTGGCATTACTTAGGTACGTTTCATTCAAACTATTTCAAACAAATGGACTTCAGTATTTGTATGGACAGTTTGAAAATTTCGAGGGAAATTTTCTCCAGCATTGGTAGCAGATCTTTGGATGAAATTTTGGAAAGGAGAAGAGGAAGAAGAGGGGATAAGTATATGAATTTCATACTTTAAAGCTATTGAAAAGTCCTAAGAATTAGATATCTCCGAAGATAAGGCTAATGATCAAGAAGAGCAAAGCCATATCCATAATAATGATGAAAAGGAATTCGAGGAATTCTAAAGCTATATTGAAAAGTCCCAAGAATTAGATATCTCCGAAGATAAGGCTAATGATCAAGAAGAGCAAAGCCATATCCATAATAATGATGAAAAGGAATTCGAGGAATTCCTCAAAATCCGATTCCAATTCAGCAATTGATCGTATCTATCTATCTTCTATTATATTTAGGTGGTGTTCGTCGGCAAATGATCCTAATTTGGAGAGATTCTTGTCAAGTTTTCGAGTTGTTCTCCTAATCACTATAGCGGGCTAAGTTTCCGCCCCTCAGCCTGGCACGTGCTGGGTTCATTGGAACTATGGCCTAACTGAGGGGCTTTCATTGGGGAGCAATAGGAACGAGTATGGTCCAATGGGCAATTGGTCGTATCTATCTATCTTCTATTATATTTAGGTGGTGTTCGTCGGCAAATGATCATAATTTGGAGAGTTTCTTGTCAAGTTTTCGAGTTGTTCTCCTAATCATTATAGCGGGCTAAGTTTCCGCCCATCAGCCTGGCACGTGCTGGGTTCATTGGAACTATGGCCTAACTGAGGGGCTTTCATTGGGGAGCAATAGGAACGAGTATGGTCCAATGGCCATTGAGTAGGTTTCCTAACTGTGTTATAATATAATTGTTATATAGGTTATGGTTCTCTAATAAACTCATAATCAATACTAGGCGGTTCAGAACATTACAATCAAATTTAAATCCAGATTCCGACCTAGACCTAAGGTGTTGAAATGAATCCCATATCTAGCACGGATTATTAAAATATCACAGGCCATAACTTTAATTAATACGTCTCTACACCTCAGAAATCCATAATTATAGAGAAGTTTAAAGACAATAAAAAAATTCGGCGCAAACCTAACCTAGGCCTACCACCTAAGAATATTAATACTGAAATTAATTCAAATGGTAGGTATAGGTTTTCGGCAACTATTTCATTTTTTTTAACTAGTTGATTACAGGTTTACCAAGTCCTTAGTTGGTTTGAACTGGAGATTTTTTTTTTATCATTGGCTGATATCAGTGCCGGAGAGAAGTTTAAATTTTTCAAATCCAAATATCATTAGTGGATTATCAAGTTGGCTTTTAAAATCAGCAATTTTCCCATTTTCTCAGCTTGGATATCCTTCACTGAAGTTCCAGTTGCTGATACTAATAAGTAGGTATAGTGGTGATCTAATAATCAAATGGGAAGTTAATATATTGGAATGCCATCCATTCTGCGATTTTCCTATGAGACGTAGAGTAGCATTAACCCCTAACTAACTGATCATGAGAATAGGTATAGACCTCGTATAGAACATTGCACATAGTAAATGTTGATAAATAAACAAGATGATGAAAATAAAATATTAAATACTCTAGAAACAATTAACAAATATAAATAATCTGAATGAAATAACAAAATAAATCATCTAAACAATAACAACATAAATTTTAGGAAAATCTAATAAAGGCTCTGAAATAAATCTATACAGATTTTAGGTTTCAAATAAATATTGCACATCAATAATCACAAATAATTTTTAAAATATGAAGTAAATGACAATGCCCTGTAAATGACATTTCTGTGGTGTTGGATTAATAAATAAGTTGAAGAATCTATAAAATCATCAATTTTTGATTTTTTGCTTCTAGCGGGTTGATATCCCATTTTTTCCTACATTGCTCTCAAACAGTTAAAACTATGATTAGGTATTTCGTACTATAATCACGAGATCATCTTCTTATAAAACTTCGGGAAATTCCTCATGCGTTTTCTAACAGGGCAAACCTTTAACAAGGTATTATCCCATGCCCACATACCCGTAAGATACCCATATACCAACCAACAAAATGTGACTTCATCGGCGAAGATTCTCTAGCAGACCTACCACACTTGCCTATAGATCACCTGAACCATACGTCTCTCCAAGATAAAGCTATCGCGTTTTCAGCCCGTCTACAACTCTAGACGCTGATTCGGATGCTGGAAAGTGCAAAATGCATAGATAATCTCATAATCAGGCGAGTCATTCTAGCAGATAACAAAATTGAGCATATCAGGTGTGAAGCGACATCTATTGGCAAGGGAACTCTGATTTCCTGGAATCCACCTGTACTGTACAGGGTGCGTTATTGAACATTTTTACAATTTAAAGGACACAAGGCACTTCAATTTGAAGAGAAGAGGCAATTACAGGATCTATGGGTATTTTTAAATACGAAAATAAGATCGAATCCCACAAAGGGACATTGAAATCCTATTCGGGCGAGAAAAACAAACAAAACATCTGTACTTCGAAGACTTTGATAAAGTAGATCCTCAAGAAACTTTCAGTCCGAGAGACATTTTCTATTGTCTAAATACGAAAACAAGATCGAATCCCACAAGGGGACATTGAAATCCTATTCGGGCAAGAAAAACAAACAAAACATCTGTACTTCGAAGACTTTGATAAAGTGGATCCTCAAGAAACTTTCAGTTCGAGAGACATTTTCTATTGTGTTTCATAAACGAATTAAACAGACGTATTCGATATAAACAGACACAAGTACAGAACCTCCATCTCTGAGACCACTCGGTAAACAAGGGAACTCTCTCGGCTAGTTAAGACATTTCAGTCTCCTCCGATGCAGTTAACATCCGTTTGACACGTAATCATCTGGGTAACATGGATGATAATGTGTCGTGAAACGTGAAAGACTCACACGAAGACAGAAAGACACCCAGACTGAACTTCTAGGAGGCGATAACTTGCGGATCGTGACTGGGGACTTTTGAGGACATCTCAAATGGATCCGATGGAAAAGTTGTGAAACTAAGTAAACTTCAAGCAATAGTAGAGCTGTGGAATGTTGGTTTGGGATTTGGACTTCGACTTGGGCTCTATTCTTCGATTTGGATATTTGGGAAAAGCTGTTGATTGTGTACATAGGAATGGTAAAGTAGATTTTTCACTAATTGATGAAAATTTGGATAGTAAAACTAACCTTGGCCCTAAAAAATCCCGCCTGTGGCTCTGCCATCAATTGGTAATATGGTTGCATGAGTTGTGACATAGCCCATAGCTCAAATTGGCGGGCAATATTATCAAAATGTGTTTCCTTCCACCAGTCAAAATGTGTTTCCGACACACATCTAGTGTTCTGGAATTCTGAACCCCAATAACTAAGAAAATCACAACCTTGGCCCTAAAAAATCCCGCCTGTGGCTCTGCCATCAATTGGTAATATGGTTGCATGAGTTGTGGCATAGCCCATAGCTCAAATTGGCGGGCAATATTATGAAAATGTGTTTCCTTCCACCAGTCAAAATGTGTTTCCGACACACATCTAGTGTTCTGGAATTCTGAACCCCAATAACTAAGAAGAATCATCACAGCAATCATTTAATTCAGGTCCATCAACCTAGTGTAAACCCAATTAAGTAGGGTTTTCTAAAACAGTTTAACATTTTCCATGTTGATACTTTTTAGCGCTATTCGATCAAACAACATAGATGATAATCTTAAAGCTATCAGATTCTCCGTTTGTGAGTGATTTTTTAAGTGTTTCAGTGAGAGGCTATGCTGATAGATTTATCTTTAACGGCGATTTTTATTCTGTTCAACTTCTAATGTTTCTGACATTCCTGAAACACTCATTGATAGCTGAACTCTGGGCTATGGCACTATTTTAATGTTTTCCCCAGTGTACACTTAACCGCAGAGGCGCCTTCCCATGTTTTCCACAACAGGTTTTCGTTTTCTATCGAGATATGTCTAAAAACTTTCGATTTCTATGACTAGTTTTCACTTTCGACATCGCTTGAGATTCTCCGTTTGTGAGTGATTTTTTTAAGTGTTTCAGTGAGAGGCTATGCTGATAAATTTATCTTTAACGGCGATTTTTATTTTGTTCGACTTCTAATGTTTCTGACAGTCCTGAATCTATTGCTGAAACACTCATCGATAGCTGAACTCTGGGCTATGGCACTATTTTAATGTTTTCCCCAGTGTACACTTAACCGCAGAGGCGCCTTCCCATGTTTTCCACAAATAGTTTCTAATAATAAAACAAGGATTAGTAAAGTTCTGAGAAATAATAAAACAGCCAGAGTCAATCTTCTCAGGACGAGAGTTGATTTCTATTATTGCGAAATCAGTTTCCTTCTGTGATTCATCTTCCTCCTTGAATTTGCATGAGATGATATGACTGGGAATATAATGTATGTAATCACTTCATTGTATCCAACCGTGAGACTACAATAGGTTCAAATAACTATCTCCAATTAAAACAAAAAGAATTTCTCAAAAGGAGAATTAATTATTTGTTCGTATGCAAATTATCATCTATTAATCTATGACAGAAAGATAATGACTAGCCTTTACCAGCGGAATGGCCTGTTAACCCTAAGAAATTAACCTTTACCTGAAGAAAGGGTTTGAGATTGTCCTTAATTAATTTCTTGGGTTTTCTTTTACAGGTTACCGTTGGAAAACAGTTTCGATTTTTTTAGTCTTGTGAGAGTAGGGAATTCTGGAATGGCCTTCAATTTGACATTCCTGAATACATTTCCAGATGAGGAAAAATCAAGTGAAGTCCAAATGGCAAAATTCTACATGTAAAAATTCCTCTAGGATTTTTTTCTTCTTTTTCAATGCTAAAACCGAGTTTTTTGTTTCTGCTCACAGATCGACGTCATGTCGTAATTCTCTAACCTCGCTGACAGATTAGCAAGAACGTGTCTTTTGGGACCGCGGGTATTTGTTTATTCATGAAGAACATCCACGTATGAGTCTTAATTTTCAAAATGAAATTTATGACTAGGGTCTTCTCATTGTTTCAAAGTTTTTCAATTCTTTTGTTACTAGACACGCATTGTGTTAGTTCTTCCGCTGGCAATATCTCTCACGAATTGCTTCAGCAAATGTCCTAGTCTTAATGAATCTACCGTGCAATTAAATAATTAAAACTGAACCTTCGGGATCAGAATCGGGAAATTAGGCGACTCCATGGCTTCAAACGTCTTTTGTTTTTCCAACGAAGGTGGTACGCCCATGGCATTAAGATCTCGTTAATGAATAGGACAAGGAAATTAAATAATTATGGGCTTTTGGGCATGTAAGACATTTAATTATTTGTAATTACTTACAGAAACGATGGGCATTTCCTTTAGATGGGACAGAAAATTGACGCCCATCCATACCTAATTTTCTTGTTTGAAATAATCACTGCACTATTTCATGGAAAGGGTAATGGACTTTTGTTTTAGGCACGAGTAAATGGACTACCACTGTGACTGTCCCTTCTGAAGGACTTAAGTGATTAAAGTACGCGCACAACTACCATTAGGTTCTAGATAACTTATACCAGTTTGTCCTCAGAAACAAAGAGGGTTTTGGAAAAGATTCAACACAGAACAACTGAATAAAACCACCACCCAGAGAAGCTTTCTAAACTGACAGCACTACAACAAGTACACAACGCCTGGGAACTCTCAGAGTGGGCGGTATTCACAATGTGAGATGTGCAAGCAAAAAGAACGCCAAAATCACCACTCATTCAAAACCAAGGCGCGCTGAAATCTTCCCACACCAATAACGCGAAAATTCCTCAACAAGATTCACACAAACTGACAGCACTACAACAAGTACACAACGCCTGGGAACTCTCAGAGTGGGCGGTATCAACAATGTGAGATTTGCAAGCAAAAGGAACGCCAAAATCACCACTCATTTAAAACCAAAAGGCGCGCTGAAATCTTCCCACACCAATAACGCGAAAATTCCTCAACAAGATTCACAATGCAAACAAACTCACACAAAGTATCTTCCCAGATTTCTGTAAAATCATTCATCTTGGAAAAAAAAAAATTCGCTGAGGTCCACCCGACTCACCATGAGAACAATACGAAGAGAGCAAACAAGTTGGGTTCTTCTATTTGTATTTACCTTATTATCCGAATATTACCAGCATCAATGAGGATGACTTAATGGGGTATTTATTTGAGGATTAAATCAAACATTGTCGATGAAACTCTTCAATGAATGGAATTCTTTTGTCGGAACCTCCTCGGCGGATTTTTCACGCAGTCACATATGTAAGATATGTGAGGATCGACAAAAACATATGTTAGGAAAGATGGAAAGATCCCGAGATAGGTCGGGCAAAACCGACAGCAATGGGTTATCCGTAAATAAAATCCAATAAAAGTATAGAAAACAAGGATTTCGACAGTCAATTGGTGGACCTTACTAAAGAACTTCATGTTTACTCACCGAATAAATCATTCATCTTGGAAAAAAATTCGCCGAGGTCCACCCGACTCACCATGAGAACAATACGAAGATAGTAAACAAGCTGGGTTCTTCTATTTGTATTTACCTTATTATCCGAATATTACCAGCATCAATGAGGATGACTTAATGGGGTATTTATTTGAGGATTAATACTATAATCTTAAATTCGGCAGCTCTAGTTTTGTCTATAATTTATAGAGAGGCCTCATTATTGCTTCATCTATGAATACAGAGTGTTAGTAAAGGAGATTAAAAAACTAGATTAGGATCAGATATAAAGGGAATGCCTCACTCTTGGGTAATTGACTGATTGTTTCATAGTTACTGAAGAGCAGAACGCCATGTTCAAAGTCCAAAAACCCAAGGAATTTATAGGACAGGGGCAACCATTTTCTGGCTGATGGTTGAAGGTCGAATCACGGCGAAAACTATTAACTTCATCTATGAATACAGAGTGTGTTGGTAAAGGAGATTAAAAAACTAGATTAGGATCAGATATAAAGGGAATAGTATGGAATTTCTTGGCGCAACCTGTATAGAAAACGGAAAATGTACCAAAACCTTTGCAGGTTTTCTATTGATGTCTCTTTTTTTACGCACAAAGGTGTTTTTTCATGATTTTTTATACTTATTTGTAATACAAATGATATCTTCACCACCGAAATGTTTAAATTTGAAGTCATTGGCACTTGTTTTTAATAAAATGTAACATGTTTACCTGAGATGAATCAGATTTTTCAATAAAGTTGGCCATGTTGGTATCTTTTCCATAGTTAAAGGTACAGTACAGACTTGAATAGTATTGTCGATTATTTTAATTCGGATTTTGAAGATAGAAATACTGCTGATAGCAAAGCCTTTTCTAAATATATAACGACAGTATTCTTTGTGACCTTTGTCACGAGCACAAAAGACATTTACCGAATTTATCAAAGAACTAAACAATTGACTGTCGTTTATTTTAATAGACTCACACCAGGACGTTTCAAAACGCCAAAAACGTTTGAGATGGGGGGGGACACACTTTTGTTTTAAAATCCCTGCACTTTTCTCCTGTCTGAAGAATACAAAGGAAAGATTTTTGATCAAAAGAATAAGAAAAATGGCATAAACAAAACATTTATTTGAATCAAAATAGAGAATGTGTTTAGGAAAATGGTTGTTTTTAATGTATCTCCTCTGACGTTTTAAAATTTTGTTGCATTTGCTCTCTAACTTTTCGTTTTCATAGGAAGTCTTCTAACAATGCAAGCCTCAACAACATAATTGCCTTTGTGAAGACCTTTGCATAATTGTTCCGAGTTCAAAAGATTATTTCCGGAGACATAAAGCAACATAAAAAACCCCCAAGTCAGAGCTGAAACTGTTACATTTTTTGCATAAATTCCAGAAAACATCTTGTGTAAACATAAGATGCAAGATTGCAATTGTTTTCTTGCACATAACGACACCTACACAGAGGGTAATATTGCACTTCATGAAATGTCCCTACTTCATAAAAATGTACACACAAAGGACCAGGGTATTTCTTTTGAGCAAATTTTTGAGTTTTGACAATAGACAATTTTGAGACCTTTGTTGTGAAATGACTTGCGAGTTTACAAATGTTAGATATACCACTATGTACTACTTGTTTTGAATGGAAAACGATTTTTTTCTTCTTTTTCTTGCAATATATGAGGAAAGTGTATTAAGTACAAACCAAAACTTGATAAAATTGAGTTAAAAAAATATAAAAAAAAGCGGTCATTCGTAATAAAACCATTAATGAAAATCAGAAGCGGTCACAAAGTGTTAAGCTCCGTCGGTTCTGGTGATAGGATTATGTGGTGCCAGTCACCTGTGTCAATAAGACCAGAATAATCCTCTGTTAACACAACAGTGCTCGGAATCCTGCATGGAAACTAATGGAGGAAAGCTGGTCTGTGTTTTCGTAGAGGATTTAACCTTGGCCCTAAAAAATCCCGCCTGTGGCTCTGCCATCAATTGGTAATATGGTTGCATGAGTTGTGACATAGCCCATAGCTCAAATTGGCGGGCAATATTATCAAAATGTGTTTCCTTCCACCAGTCAAAATGTGTTTCCGACACACATCTAGTGTTCTGGAATTCTGAACCCCAATAACTAAGAAAATCATCACAGCAATCATTTAATTCAGGTCCATCAACCTAGTGTAAACCCAATTAAGTAGGGTTTTCTAAAACAGTTTAACATTTTCCATGTTGATACTTTTTAGCGCTATTCGATCAAACAACATAGATGATAATCTTAAAGCTATTGAAAAGTCCTAAGAATTAGATATCTCCGAAGATAAGGCTAATGATCAAGAAGAGCAAAGCCATATCCATAATAATGATGAAAAGGAATTCGAGGAATTCCTCAAAATCCGATTCCAATTCGGCAATTGGTCGTATCTATCTATCTTCTATTATATTTAGGTGGTGTTCGTCGGCAAATGATCATAATTTGGAGAGTTTCTTGTCAAGTTTTCGAGTTGTTCTCCTAATCATTATAGCGGGCTAAGTTTCCGCCCATCAGCCTGGCACGTGCTGGGTTCATTGGAACTATGGCCTAACTGAGGGGCTTTCATTGGGGAGCAATAGGAACGAGTATGGTCCAATGGCCATTGAGTAGGTTTCCTAACTGTGTTATAATATAATTGTTATATAGGTTATGGTTCTCTAATAAACTCATAATCAATACTAGGCGGTTCAGAACATTACAATCAAATTTAAATCCAGATTCCGACCTAGACCTAAGGTGTTGAAATGAATCCCATATCTAGCACGGATTATTAAAATATCACAGGCCATAGCTTTAATACGTCTCTACACCTCGAAAATCAATAATTATAGAGAAGTTTAAAGACAATAAAAAAAATTCGGCGCAAACCTAACCTAGGCCTACCACCTAAGAATATTACTACTGAAATTAATTCAAATGGTAGGTATAGGTTTTCGGCAATTATTTTATTTTTTTAACTAGTTGATTACAGGTTTACCAAGTCCTTAGTTGGTTTGAACTGGAGATTTTTTTTTATCATTGGCTGATATCAGTGCTGGATATAAGTATTAATTCTTCAAATCAAAATATCATTAGTGGATTATCAAGTTGGCTTTTAAAATCAGCAATTTTCCCATTTTCTCAGCTTGGATATTCTTCACTGAAGTTCCAGTTGCTGATACTAATATGTAGGTATAGTGGTGATCTAATAATCAAATGGGAAGTTAATATATTGGAATGCCATCCATTCTGCGATTTTCCTATGAGACGTAGAGTAGCGTTAACCCCTAACTGATCATGAGAATATAGACCAAGTATAGAAAGAGGAACATTGCACATAGAAAACTTATCTAGGTATAGGTAGGTATAGTAAATGTAAATAAATAAACAATATGATGAAAATGAAATATTAAATACTCTAGAAACAATTAACAAATATAAATAATCTGAATGGAATAATAAAATAAATGATCTAAAGAAAAAATAACATAAATTTTAGAAACATCTAATGAAGGCTCTGAAATAAATCTACATATTTTAGGTTTTAAATATATCTATTTATATTGCACATCAATAATCACAAATAATTTTTAAAGTATGAAGTAAATGACAATGCCCTGTAAATGACATTTCTGTGGTGTTGGATTAATAAGTTGAAGAATCTATAAGATCCTCAATTTTTGATTTTTGAGTTTTTGCTTCTAGCGGGTTGATATCCCATTTTTTCCTACATTGCTCTCAAACAGTTAAAACTATGATTAGGTATTTCGTACTATAATCTTAAATTCGGCAGCTCTAGTTTTGTCTATAATTTATAGAGAGGCCTCATTATTGCTTCATCTATGAATACAGAGTGTTAGTAAAGGAGATTAAAAAACTAGATTAGGATCAGATACAAAGGGAATAGTATGGAATTTCTTGGCGCAACCTGTATAGAAAACGGAAAATTAATTGAGAGGAATGATAGAAGAGAGAAAAAGAAGAAGAAAACGCAAATGGAATTCCAATGTAAAATTACAGAAGTGTTTTCTACATTTATAGATAAAGTCGAAACAAAACCATACATTATAGAGTTGTTTCAGAAGTCATCACGTCAGAAAATATTTTTTACACTCAGTTGCTTCGACTAATCTTCAAACAGATATGAGTACCACCCAGAAATTGGACAGTATTTAAATTCTAAAAATCATCAGATGGTCAAATCACTTGGAAGAGTTGGAAGCAATTTGCAAGAAGAGAACGTCGACAAATCTGTCATTTCTCAAAAAGGAGTATAAGGACATCTTTGGAGGAAATTCATCTTTCGAGGAAAAATTTCACTGAAGAAAACGGTGAACCGAAGTACCTATTGTGTTATGTACCTGTATAGAGATTTCCACCTCAAGAGTTAGGACCAATGCAAGGAGGACATGCTTTCGACTTACCTGTATAACATAGATTGATTAACGTTAAAGCGTGTTGCCTAATGAGTGGATGGTCTTTACTCCAAGAGACACGTTCTAGAATGTGGTCGAGGAAATCTGACGCTGTGATTGTACTTAAATTCCATCTAATCTTACAAACTACTAGTAACTCCATTTTCTGAAATCAAAGAAGCAAAAGAAGAAAAGATTAGTCAAAAAATCAAAATCTAAAAATCATGTGAACAATTTGATATATACCTCCCAAAAAGGTATAGACTTTAGTATGATAATGGGTTCGAAACCAAATTTGGATTAATTTGATTTTCTCAAAAACTTCAATGTCAAGCATAAAATAAAAGTGTAGCGAACAATTAGCTGAGGGAGATCAAAGGTTAATTATTTTCCAAACTTTGCTGAATTCAAAGTTCGAACATTGTTGTATTTCCATTCAATGAACAATTTGATAAATACCTTCCAAAAAGGTATAGAATTTAGTATGATAATGGGTTCGAAACCAAATTTGGATTAATTTGATTTTCTCAAAAACTTCAATGTCAAGCATAAATGTGTGGCGAACAATTAGCTGAGGGAGATCAAAGGTTAATTATTTTCCAAACTTTGCTGAATTCAAAGTTCGAACATTGTTGTATTTCCATTCAAATTGTTTCATTCAAACATTAAAGAGATTTATTTTGACACTATCATAGTTCCCAATCTCGGGTTTATATCTCAAGTATTTACTTTGCTCAGAACCAATGGACCATCGTACCCAGGAGGCTCTTGCCAAAACCAACTTCACCTGATGGCTATCAATATCTTTATTAAGTTTTATAGTTCTTAAACACAAGGCCACTAGTGCGGGCAGGGTGGTAGTTGACTTATAAAACAATTTTATTACCCTCTATTAAAAAAATATGTCTCGGATTTAATGTGTTCATTAGATTTAAAACAGAAAAGTGGACGTCTATTAAATGCCTGTAGTATGGAAAAAATCACAACTCGTTCAAGTGTGTGAACTTTTTTCCTGAACATACCTAACATAGATTCAGATATTTTAGATGAACAACATATTTCAAATTGGGCATAAAAAGAACGTAATATTTCGAATTCGTTGGTGGAATCTTGTATTGTCGCTCAAACAATTTCATTTCAAATTCTCAGATTATTCTACAATGCCATTTTGCGAGATCATCTTCTTATAAAACTTCGGGAAATTCTTCATGCGTTTTCTAACAGGGCAAACCTTTAACAAGGTATTATCCCATGCCCACATACCTGTAAGATACCCATATACCAACCAACAAAATGTGACTTCATCGGCGAAGATTCTCTAGCAGACCTACCACACTTGCCTCTAGATCACCTGAACCATACGCCTCTCCAAGATAAAGCTATCGCGTTTTCAGCCCGTCTACAACTCTAGACGCTGATTCGGATGCTGGAAAGTGCAAAATGCATAGATAATCTCATAATCAGGCGAGTCATTCTAGCAGATAACAAAATTGAGCATATCAGGTGTGAAGCGACATCTATTGGCAAGGGAACTCTGATTTCCTGGAATCCACCTGTACTGTACAGGGTGCGTTATTGAACATTTTTACAATTTAAAGGACACAAGGCACTTCAATTTGAAGAGAAGAGGCAATTACAGGATCTATGGGTATTTCTAAATACGAAAACAAGATCGAATCCCACAAGGGGACATTGAAATCCTATTCGGGCAAGAAAAACAAACAAAACATCTGTACTTCGAAGACTTTGATAAAGTGGATCCTCAAGAAACTTTCAGTTCGAGAGACATTTTCTATTGTGTTTCATAAACGAATTAAACAGACGTATTCGATATAAACAGACACAAGTACAGAACCTCCATCTCTGAGACCACTCGGTAAACAAGGGAACTCTCTCGGCTAGTTAAGACATTTCAGTCTCCTCCGATGCAGTTAACATCCGTTTGACACGTAATCATCTGGGTAACATGGATGATAATGTGTCGTGAAACGTGAAAGACTCACACGAAGACAGAAAGACACCCAGACTGAACTTCTAGGAGGCGATAACTTGCGGATCGTGACTGGGGACTTTTGAGGACATCTCAAATGGATCCGATGGAAAAGTTGTGAGACCAAGTAAACTTCAAGCAATAGTAGAGCTGTGGTTTTGGATTTGGACTTCGACTTGGCCTCTATTCTTCGAGTTGGATATTTGGGAAAAGCTGTTGATTGTGTACATAGGAATGGTAAAGTAGATTTTTCACTAATTGATGAAAATTTGGATAGTAAAACAATAAAGATTGGACAAATCGACAGACAAAAACTTTTCCTCGAAGATTTTTTGTCAACTGGCTAAACTGATTCTCACAATTGAATAAATTCAAAAGGAAGATGTATGAAATTGACCAAAATGTAGTCAAGCAACAATGTATGTCTTCGTTGGAGTTGCCAAATGTTTAACTCCTGTAATAGCACTCCCGGCCCGGCAGTATAAATAAGGTAATTCTAATGCCAATACACAACACAAGACTTGAGCTTATGCTAAGCCGCGAGACTCATCTCTGACATAACAGAGAATAGAGACAGTTTCGGCCGAGTTCATTCACCTCAGGTTTTCGTTTTCTATCGAGATATGTCTGAAAACTTTCGATTTCTATGACTAGTTTTCACTTTCGACATCGCTTGAGATTCTCCGTTTGTGAGTGATTTTTTTAAGTGTTTCAGTGAGAGGCTATGCTGATAAATTTATCTTTAACGGCGATTTTTATTTTGTTCGACTTCTAATGTTTCTGACAGTCCTGAATCTATTGCTGAAACACTCATCGATAGCTGAACTCTGGGCTATGGCACTATTTTAATGTTTTCCCCAGTGTACACTTAACCGCAGAGGCGCCTTCCCATGTTTTCCACAAATAGTTTCTAATAATAAAACAAGGATTAGTAAAGTTCTGAGAAATAATAAAACAGCCAGAGTCAATCTTCTCAGGACGAGAGTTGATTTCTATTATTGCGAAATCAGTTTCCTTCTGTGATTCATCTTCCTCCTTGAATTTGCATGAGATGATATGACTGGGAATATAATGTATGTAATCACTTCATTGTATCCAACCGTGAGAGTAGGGAATTCTGGAATGGCCTTCAATTTGACATTCCTGAATACAGTTTCAGATGAGGAAAAATCAAGTGAAGTCCAAATGGCAAAATTCTACATGTAAAAATTCCTCTAGGATTTTTTTCTTCTTTTTCAATGCTAAAACCGAGTTTTTTGTTTCTGCTCACAGATCGACGTCATGTCATAATTCTCTAACCTCGCTGACAGATTAGCAAGAACGTGTCTTTTGGGACCGCGGGTATTTGTTTATTCATGAAGAACATCCACGTATGATTTATCGAAAACCAGAAGGAATGGAACCGCGAATGAGGATAGCACATTGTTCTTTTCAAGGGAGATTTCAAAGATGGGAACCCTCAATTCATGAAAAAGTGGCATTACTTACGTTTCATTCAAACTATTTCAAACAAATGAACTTCAGTATTTGTATGGACAGTTTGAAAATTTCGAGGGAGGTTTTCTCCAGCATTGGTAGCAGATCTTTGGATGAAATTTTGGAAACTTTTCCAGGGAGATTTCAATGGGAACCCCCAATTCATGAAAAAGTGGCAGTAAAGATACCAGAATTACTAACTTACGTTTCATTCAAACTATTTCAAACAAATGGACTTTAGTATTTGTATGGACAGTTTGAAAATTTCGAGGGAGGTTTTCTCCAGCATTGGTAGCAGATCTTTGGATGAAATTTTGGAAAAGAGAAGAGGAAGAAGAGGGGATAAGTATATGAATTTCATACTTTGGCAAATATTTTGGGCCTCACTCTTGGGTAATTGACTGATTGTTTCATAGTTACTGAAGAGCAGAACGTCATGTTCAAAGTCCAAAAACCCAAGGAATTTATAGGACAGGGGCAACCATTTTCTGGCTGATGGTTGAAGGTCGAATCACGGCGAAAATTTCAATTTGTCATTCCTATCCACCTTGGAAATGGTTTTATAATGAAATTCCTCACACGTTGTTCGCCTCTTACGAGCAGGAATGGGTCGGAATATTTGGCTCAAGGAACCTGAGTATCCAAGATGAATAAACTCGCTAACGGAAATGCGAGACGGAGTGAGGAGAGAGTCAATGAATGAGTCGAATGAATGGACAGTCACATATGTAAGATATGTGAGGATCGACAAAAACATATGTTAGGAAAGATGGAAAGATCCCAAGATAGGTCGGGCGACAGCAATGGGTTATCCGCAAATGAAATCCAATAAAAGTATATAGAAAACAAGGATTTCGACAGTCAATTGGTGGACCTTACTAAAGAACTTCATGTTTACTCACCGAAAAATGACAATGATGGACAAGTTGTAAGCTAGTAAAAATGTCGTATTGTTTTCCCATCATTTCCTAATATTAGGCTACTGTACTCCTATGTAACTATCAAATGGGCGTGAGGCATCCCTACTGTTTACATTGAGGGAGAATTTCCAAGCAGCTTCCTTCATGAGAGCATATCTCCATCGTGAGAACTCAAGCATTTGACGAACTCATCATTTTATACTGCTAGGGGTGAGACTGAAAAGTTCCTTTACAGTCCGCAGTGGGTAAAGTTTTGCATGTCGCTAATATTAGGTTAGCTCACTGTAGAGATGATATCTGATAATGACATAGATATAATCAGAATCATAATTATCACTCGCTAAGGTTTCACATGGATTGGTTTTGTCTCCAAATATTCGATCCGTTGAACCATTTCCTTCCAGCTCCAATGGTTGACATAGATATAATCAAATTCATTATAATTATCACTCGCTAAGGTTTCACATGGATTGGTTTTGTCCCCAAATATTCGATCCGTTGAACCATTTCCTTCCAGCTCCAATGGTTTAGTAATTATACGTTTCTGATTATATCATCAGTGACCATGTGACACTCCAGCATTTGACGAACTCATCATTTTATACTGTTAGGATGAGACTGAAAAGTCCCTTTACAGTCCGCAGTGGGTAAAGTTTTGCATGTCGATAATACTAGGTTAGCTCACTGTAGAGATGATATCTGATAATGACATAGATAATTGAAAGGAACGAGAGATTCTAAAATGGGTCAATGATGGGCAACCCTTTAGTGGATCTTATAATATAACGGGATCTATCATCGCAATCCATTTGTTTAAGATACATCACAAAATCTTCACATGGGACCTTTAGGAAACTAACTAAGGTGGGTGTGACATTAGTCCCGAACTAAAAGGAAGGCAAACTAAAATTTTATTTTGGATCCAAATTGTTCGTCAAGCTATGAATTGTTCGTCAGCTATTCAGGATTTGCATCTTGCATCCCTAAAATTGATCCCCTGGCAAGTAGAACTTTGACCCAAAGGCTAGAACGCTAGGAAATCGAGTGTGGTAGTCCACAGAAGATCCTGGCTTTTCTTCAATGTAAAGCTCATTCCTAATCCGTAATCCTTTCTCAATTATGCACATGAAAGGGAAAACGTACATAATTCTGACTCTGCTAGTGTGTACAAAAAGGGTTATCAGAAACAACAGCAAATGTAGAGTTTCAATTGAGAAAACTCAGTACGTTGCTCTCAAATAACGCTAAAACATTGGCCCAAGTGGCTCGGACACAGCTCCCATATATTGCTTAGGTAAATATTTAACATACGATAATCATGTATACCAATCTATATGTCTAGAATCTGGATCTATACATAGGATCTATGTAGATCTAAGTCATATGTTTGTCTAGAATTTGCATCTATATAGGTTCTATGTAAGTCATATGTTGATACTGCCGTCTAAGACTACACAACAGACGGGAGAAGAATGAATGAAAATAATTAGGAAGTGCCGGGGTCTCGGCTGACCTTAGAGGTCTGAGGCGTGTGAACGTCTGCACTCGCATGCAAAAAAAAAAAACTAATGGCCAAATTTGTGTTTTATTTATTATCTCGCTCGGGACATCGTAAATTAAGTTAAGTAGCCTTGGCAGGAGAGAGGAGACTTATTAGGGTTCTTTGTCTTGGCATAATGGCATATCCTTGACGTAAGACGGGCTAGAGGGAGTGATGTATTGGAAATGGATGATTGGGAATTTGAGGACGATCTTGGATTATTAACCTATACTGATTGATATCCATGTTTTTTTTTTTTTTTTTTTTTTTTTAAATTAATCAAACAGTCACATATGTAAGATATGTGAGGATCGACAAAAACATATGTTAGGAAAGATGGAAAGATCCCAAGATAGGTCGAGCAAAACCGACAGCAATGGGTTATCCGCAAATAAAATCCAATAAAAGTATAGAAAACAAGGATTTCGACAGTCAATTGGTGGACCTTACTAAAGAACTTCATGTTTACTCACCGAAAAATGACAATGATGGACAAGTTGTAAGCTAGTAAAAATGTCGTATTGTTTTCCCATCATTTCCTAATATTAGGCTACTGTACTCCTATGTAACTATCAAATGGGCGTGAGGCATCCCTATTGTTTACATTGAGGGAGAATTTCCAAGCAGCTTCCTTCATGAGAGCATATCTCCATTGTGAGAACTCCAGCATTTGACGAACTCATCATTTTATACTGCTAGGATGAGACTGAAAAGTTCCTTTACAGTCCGCAGTGGGTAAAGTTTTGCATGTCGATAATACTAGGTTAGCTCACTGTAGAGATGATATCTGATAATGACATAGATGGCGGTAAAGAGTATAACCGCTTATTGATGTGGATATCTTGGAAATTCATGGCTACATTAATATTGAATTGCTTTGAAAATTACAAAGACCACTTCAAAATGTGAAACCAGGTCAAATAATAATTTGATAAATACTCTTAGATAAGCAGATCAAATCTAAAAGACAATAGATTTACCAACTAATTTGATCAACAAAAAAACTGCACTCGAACAGTCAATAAAGTACAGAAATAAAACAGACCAAAACTCCAATTCAAGAAGCTCCAGACTACAATAAAATTATTCACATAATTCTCAAATCTTATGAGAAACCCAGCATACACTCAGGTAGCACCTACCGAATTTGAAAATTTGAATGAAATACCAGAAGATGTAATGAATGAAATACCAAAACATCATTGTAATCAAAGTAATGATCAAAGAATTCAAATAGGATGAGTTCAATTATTCACATAATTCTCAAATCTTATGAGAAACCCAGCATACACTCAGGTAGCACCTACCGAATTTGAAAATCTGAATGAAATACCAGAAGATGTAATGAATGAAATACCAAAACATCATTGTAATCAAAGTAATGATCAAAGAATTCAAATAGGATGGGTTCAAAGGTTTCTTCTTTCACTACTCCAAATCTCATGAATGGGTACATATACACCGTAATGTAATTCGGTGCAATACAGGTATATGTAAGACATTATGTGTTACACCTATGATTACCAGTAATTTCCTGCGGAAGCAGCCCACAGAATGTAATTTAAGGTCGAAGAAAGATACACGTAATATCTTTTCAAGCTGTCTAGCTGTTATGAGAGGTGTACTAATATTTTAGGTGTTACCCGTAAGGTTATGTGATGATCCACAGGGCTGGAAAACAGAGGATGTGGGAGAGGGTTATGTGCATTGAAAGGAACGAGAGATTCTAAAATGGGTCAATGATGGGCAACCCTTTAGTGGATCTTATAACGGGATCTATCAATGTCTCGCAATCCATTTGTTTAAGATACATCACAAAATCTTCACACGGGACTTTTAGGAAGCTAAGGTGGGTGTGACATTAGTCCCGAACTAAAAGGAAGGCAAACTAAAATTTCATTTTGGATCCAAATTGTTCAAGCTATGAATTGTTCGTCAACTATTCAGGATTTGCATCTTGCATCCCTAAAATTGATCCCCTGGCAAGTAGAACTTTGACCCAAAGGCTAGAACGCTAGGCTTTAGGAAACTAACTAAGGTGGGTGTGACATTAGTCCCGAACTAAAAGGAAGGCAAACTAAAATTTTATTTTGGATAATTGTTCGTCAAGCTATGAATTTTTCGTCAACTATTCAGGATTTGCATCTTGCATCCCTAAAATTGATCCCCTGGCAAGTAGAACTTTGACCCAAAGGCTAGAACGCTAGGAAATCGAGACTGACAGTTTCTAGCACATGTTACGAGAAGTCTGCCTACATGATGGGCACGAACCGACGACCTTCCTCTTCTTCATCCATCACTTCTCACCGCAAGTTCCACAGATCCGTGGTAATTACTGAGGAATTCCATTGAAGCGCCTAGCGCCTGGATAATGTGGCGTATTGGGGGTTTATATTAGGTATGGTTGTGATGATACCCTATTAGAGGGTGTTGTTACGTGTGATTTTTTGGTAGTAACTTGAGCGCCACTCAGTTAGACTATGGACTTCTAAGTGGGGAAGTCGGTAACGAGAAGCCAAATCTTTTTTCACAAGTGGTGATGTCCGTGGTAATTACTGAGGAATTCCATTGAAGCGCGTAGCGCCTGGATAATGTGGCGTATTGTGGGTTTATAGGTATGGTTGTGATGATACCCGATTAGAGGGTGTTGTTACGTGTGATTTTGTGGTGGTAACTTGATTTTGTGGTGGTAACTTGAGCGCCACTCAGTTAGACTATGGACTTCTAAGTGGGGAAGTCGGTAACGAGAAGCCAAATCTTTTTTCACAAGTGGTGATATGATAAGAGGTGATAAAAGTAGTCAGATGCTAATGAGCGGATAGTACGGTTTGGCTTCTCCACAAGATGTCATCAGCAAATTCACAAGGGTCAGAAAGAGGATGTCTTCGAATGCTCCAAATTTTTGATCCTTCAACAAAAAGGGAAAGCTTTAGAAACACAGGTCATGTCATAGGAGAGCCCCTGGCGTGAAAATTATAAACTACGTTACTACGTTTCAAAGTAGGAAATTACGTAGAACAAAAGAAACATCCAAACAACTTGTTCAAACCTCCGTGTAACCCCTTGAGTACCAAATTTGGTACATCCAGGCGTGTCGGGAGGGAGTTTTGCGAGCCAAGAAAAGTGAACTTGGAACTACTAGGTTGAACTTGGTCTGATGCGAGGTCTAATACCAACAAAAAAAGTGAGACGGTGAGACCCTACGGACAAAACCTCTTTGGAGGGAAAAACCTCCGAACAAAAGATACCAAGGAACCCCGTCCCTGTGGTAAGTGGAGATGATTATTATCAATTATCCACGCAACACGCTGGTAGTATACGGCGTAATTCTTAAAGATCCAACTTACTCAAGCGTCACATTTTTGACTTCTCTCTATTTTGTAGTTTTATTCGAAAGGAAATTCTCATACAAAAAGTCCATCTGTTTTCACTCATATTTAATTTGGCTCTTTCTGCATCACATGTTATCACACACCTATACTTGGGTATCCATAGACTAGATACCTTGAGCCTTGATGAGTTGCTTTTTGTTCCATTCGAAACTTGGGGATAATTTTGGGGATAATTCAGCATCGAATATAGTTCCTTGACTCTTAACGTAGCATTGCCATTGTGCGACAGATTTCAGACATAAGGGCCAAAGGGAAGAAAGAGTTTTCAAATGTGCACGCTTGTGTAACACATAATAGGGATCAATGAAAGTTCTGAGCGATGCGATGTGGCAAAAAGTTGTCAGACCTCTACAAAATTATGAGTCATAGATCCAACTCCTGTCACACACCTATACTTGGGTATCCGTAGACTAGATACCTTGAGCCTTGATGAGTTGCTTTTTTGTTCCATTCGAAACTTGGGGATAATTTTGGGGATAATTCAGCATCGAATAAAGTTCCTTGACTCTTGACTCTTAACGTAGGATCGCCATTGTGCGAAAGATTTCAGACATAAGGGCCAAAGGGAAGAAAGAGTTTTCAAATGTGCACGCTTGTATAACACATACATATAGGGATCAATGAAAGTTCTGAGCGATGCGATGTGGCAAAAAGTTGTCAGACCTCTACAAAATTATGAGTCATAGATCCAACTCCTGGAATTATGGAAATTTAGTGACTTTAATGTCCTCTGATATCTTGGACGAACCCTCTGATATCTTGAACAACCAAATTCTGATTTTGAAGAATCTGGAGGAGGAGAGGAAAGATGTAAATTTGCAAGAATTCTTTGAAATCATGGAATTTAACTCATCAAAGATGTATATCTTGATGCCTACAACAATCTATTGAAAATTCACATGACGTGATGGTCTGGTCCCAAACGAATCCTCATGCCAAGTCTGATTTTGAAGAATCTGAAGGAGGAGAGGAAAGATGTAAATTTGCAAGAATTCTTTGAAATCATGGAATTTAACTTATCAAAGATGTATATCTTGATGCCTACAACAATCTATTGAAAATTCACATGACGTGATGGTCTGGTCCCAAACGAATCCTCATGCCAATGGGGACTATAATTTGGGGCCCACGAATGGGGAATGCTTCGGTGAAACACTGTATAAAATATGTACGCTCAGAACTACATAAGGCTGTACATAAGAACAGGTTATTTTCTGATTTGATTTAATTAGGTACAAATGTTTTCTGAGGTGATTGATCTAAACCTAAAGACTTTGCCAATTTTTTCTTCTTTTTTAATAAATGGCTGTGTAACATAATTTTCCTTTTTAAAATCCATGGTGGAACCGACTTGGATAACTTGCATAAGAGTACTTTTTTAATAAATGGCTGTGTAACATAATTTTCCTTTTTAAAATCCATGGTGGAACCGACTTGGATAACTTGCATAAGAGTATGTTGAGATATAATATGGTACCTCCACCAACTTTTAACTTATTCTAGTCAGAAAATATTCCATCTCTTACGTCCAAGAGGTTTCTGATAGGATGGGTCAAATCTTATGGTCCTAGGACAAATATTTGATAGAAATGTTACGAAAAAGCTTTCAAAAATTCACTAATGAGCCAAACGACTCAAAGCAATCAGTTGATTGAGTTGAACGTCTTTGATAATTTCAACGTCTTTTGTAGAAATAGGAATAAAAAATCGCTCCATCTAAAATCAAGAAACTTGTTTTGTCTCAAAGAAAATGCGAAGATATTTGACAAGAACAAAGCAAAGATGAGCAGGGTTCTTCTCACAGAAACTACAAGACGAACCCTCTGATATCTTGAACAACCAAATAACCATACATACCCATGAGAGATTTGATTAGTGTGGGACATAGAACTATTATCGGTACTAAAGAAAAAAAAATCAATTTGAATAAATATCCTAAAATGGAGTACCTATTCGTGAACACTGAACTTCCATTTAGAACAATTTTTTTTTGCGAATTCATCGACGTGTTGCAGAGAAAAATCTTTAGGTTAAGTCTACAATAAACAAGTGTAAGAATTAGTAAGAAACACTCACCAATTTGGATAAATTAATGCCTATGATTGATTTACCTAAGCTGGAAATGTTCAATGGTACATTACCTGAAACAAAAGAAGCAGATGAAATTAATCTTCAAATAATATTCATAAATATTTTGCTATATGCACATAAACAACATTGATAAAAATAGTAAAATCTAGAATGTTGAGCAGTTTTATTTCCAAAATAAACACATTCTACCCAGAAAGAAGTATATAGATACCAATTTAATAGGTTTTTTATTGATTGATCAAGCATTTAAAAAGGTGATATTCAAACCCCACATTGTATGTGAATTCATGATTGTAACACAAAACAAAACAAGACAACAGGAGAATGTTTGACCTTATTTCCTTTCAAGTTCTGATGGGGTTTTTTCCCTTCTATTGTGTCCAGGGACTTGGATTTCCATCTAATTATAATAGTCCAATTATACTATACGCCAAAGTGTACCAAATACATATACCTATGTACTTGTTTTTCAAGTGATTTACATTTTGGTGACAATGGTGACAAACCTGTAAAAAAACAGGACAGCCAACCTTGAGGACAAATTAAAAACCAGATCAACTTGAAAGTTATAATGGTTTACCTTTTCAAAATCATTGTTTTTCTTATCTAATATCACTAATATGTGACTTTCAGATAGATTGGCAAATCAAACACTTCAAGGGTTAGTACTGTTAGTAGTTTTAAGTTTCAATTGTTCCTGATCGAAGTTTGGTTTCCACACAAGTAGTTTTTACACAATTGATCAAATGTGTTTTATACATCTAGTAAAGTTTCCACGCTCCTCGCATCTCTACCCAGGTCATTGTCCACAGGGTTGGACACCTCGCAACAAAGGCGAACACTTCATCATCAACATGTCTCACGGGTACCTATAGAACACAATGTGCAGCAGAAAACCACTCGGTAATGCACTTGTTCTTTTCACCATTCGATTCCCATATTTAGAAAAACACATAAAGAAACCAAGAGGCATCAGTCACGGGGAAAAAAGATTCCCACAGGGTTTGGATTATCTGAGGAATAAATACCCTGAGTAATAACAAAGCGATTAGCAATAGCAATACTCCCATTCATTGCTGAAATAAAAAAAATACTTGTACATAAAAGGTTTAATCGAAAGTAACTAGAGAACATATTCGATGGAAAAGAACAGCTAATAATCACGTTGAAACAAAAACTTCTAGTTCTTTGTTTTCGAAAACCCAAACCCAATGAACCAATTGGAGTCGCCATTCAGAACAAAACTCCAAGGCAAAACCAAGTAGTGCACTCAAGACGTTTCACATGAGATCCAGATGCAACCCAAGTGCAATATTGCAAATGAATTTCTTAATACAAGGTCGGGACGGGACACAATAAGTTGCCCAGACGCTCAGGACCAAGCAAGCTCAACGCCCCAAACCAAAACATTTCCTGATAAGGAGTATCAACTATCAAGATAGTGAAGTGCAACAGAGCATGGGTTTCAACAAAAACGCAGCAAATATGAAATGACATGCATGGGACTCTATGGAAGAAAATCTACCCTTCTTATCCTGGTCACTATGATTCTCACATGGGATAGAATTTCTTTACCCCCTTTTTCCAAAGCGATTGGTAAATATCCGGGGGGATTTCATACCCCCTTAGACCTTTTGCTTTATTTTGGACACAAGATTATCTCTTTTTGTTATTTTTTGTTGAAAAATAGTTTTCTTTTGAGTGAGAAAAGCTGATAAGAAAGGGGATCGGAACAATGGAATGGATTTCTGATATCAAATGAAATGGGAATGTTTAATGTTCACTCGTGAAACACTATTAGATGGTGAGGCATTGCTTTTCAATGCTTCCAAAGTCCTTTGTGTTTTTCTTCCTTGAGAGAAGGGGATCGGAACAATGGAATGGATTTCTGATATCAAATGAAATGGGAAAGTTTAATGTTCACTCGTGAAACACTATTAGATGGTGAGGCATTGCTTTTCAATGCTTCCAAAGTCCTTTGTGTTTTTCTTCCTTGAGAACGTATTCAAGGTGTCCAGTTTGAAAATCCATTGATGACCAAAATGAAATTTACCTGAGAAATGTTGACTCTAATGAAGTAGTGATAACATAGGAAGGATCCGTAAAGAATCAGCTGAACATGGAACTCGTGGGATCAAGTTTGAAAGCAAAACACGTGACATTCCACTTCCAAAAATTTTATGTGCTAAAAATATTTGTCCTTTCAAAAGAAAAAAAAAAATGTAATTTATTTTTAATTACACACCAGCATTCACCAAAAGGTGTGGTCAATGTATTATTTTAATGAGGAGACATAGTCCCAGGCCACCAGTCACACACCGGAGCGGAACAATTGAAGAAGTTCTTAAGGAAAAATAGAGGAGAGAGAAAAAGGAATAAAATAATAATAAAACAACCTAAGAAGAAAGAGAAGAATGAACAAACCAAAGAAACGAAACCAGACCTATATCTGGTTACTATCTGTAAGAATTCTTAGAAAACATTCCATTTAAAAATATACCGGGTGAGACACAAAGCGTGAAGAACTTCAGACAATGGTGATGAACAGACCTATCATACAAGAAAATCTTAAAACCAGCAAGCAGGTAACTGTTGCACATGTGATGAAACTTTTAATAGACTAATCCTTTGGAAAACTGGGAAAATTGTTAATCTATGGACAAGACAATTGGTCATCAAAGCTAAAGAAAGTTCCAAAATCTCTCTGAAAGCGCAAAACCAACACCTTCCGTGAGACACCCTGTATATTTTGGTTCTCATTATTGAAATGTCATTATTTTTTATATTCTCGAAAATAAGAGCTCCTCGAGAAAATGATGTCCTGTTCTGAATTATCGTTCGCACGGACACCTTCGGATTTGACAAAGGTTCTCTGATCCGAAATGAATGACGTAAAATAATCTAGTTTTAATTATTCGAGAATCACGATGTCACGAAAATGTTGAAACAGGTTGTCATCAGAAGGCAGGACATTTCGGACAATGAAGACAATGAAAGTATTACATGGTGACAAATTATAATACACTAATCTGGTCAATGAATTCCGAAACACAGTCACCTTTGCACTGGAGTGATCTGGATTTCTGGAAAACTTGTTTCGGGATAACTTTCCTGTCCTGGACGCGAAAAAGAGGGCGAAATTGGGTTGATTACGAAATGAGAAATACAAAAGTGTAATAGAAAGTAATGAGAGAAGTGGACAGCACATTGTTTTCTCTTGATTAAAAAAAAAAAAAAAAAATTGAACTGTCTTGTACAAAAGGTCCGAACTAACTGAGGAAGAACTGCCCAATGAGACACTCATGGAGTGATGAAAAGGTGTCAACACTCTAAACACAATGTTCAGGACATTCCTGAGAAACAAATTAGTTCGAAAAAAAAAAAAAATAAATAAAAATAAAATACTTGTACATAAAAGGTTGAATCGAAAGTAACTAGAGAACATATTCGATGGAAAAGAACAGCTAAGGAATAATCATGTTGAAACAAAAACTTCTAGTTCTTTGTTTTCGAAAACCCAAACCCAATGAACCAATTGGAGTCGCCATTCAGAACAAAACTCCAAGGACTAATCATTTCAAAAATGTTGTTCTTGAGGACGATATTCCAAAATTTTACTTTTAGTCAATTAAACCTCAAGTATGAAATATCTAATCATTTCAAAAATGTTGTTCTTGAGGACGATATTCCAAAATTTTACTTTTAGTCAATTAAACCTCAAGTATGAAATATTTGGGCAGGTAATAAATAAAAGGTTCCTATGGCGAAATGGCTTGCACGCGGGAGACCCGAGGTCGAAAGTTCCAAGTTTTCGAATAATCGGATGATTGGAAAAACAACAATATTTAAACTCTCGAAAATAAGAGCTCCTCGAGAAAATGATGTCCTGTTCTGAATTATCGTTCGCACGGACACCTTCGGATTTCACAAAGGTTCTCTGATCCGAAATGAATGACGTAAAATAATCTAGTTTTAATTATACGAGAATCACGATGTCACAAAAATGTTGAAACAGGTTGTCATCAGAAGGCAGGACATTTCGGACAATGAAAACAATGAAAGTATTACATGGTGACAAATTATAATACACTAATCTGGTCAATGAATTCCGAAACACAGTCACCTTTGCACTGGAGTGATCTGGATTTCTGGAAAACTTGTTTCGGGATAACTTTCCTGTCCTGGACGCGAAAAAGAGGGCGAAATTGGGTTGATTACGAAATGAGAAATACAAAAGTGTAATAGAAAGTAATGAGAGAAGTGGACAGCACATTGTTTTCTCTTGATTAAAAAAAAAAAAAAAAAATTGAACTGTCTTGTACAAAAGGTCCGAACTAACTGAGGAAGAACTGCCCAATGAGACACTCATGGAGTGATGAAAAGGTGTCAACACTCTAAACACAATGTTCAGGACATTCCTGAGAAACAAATTAGTTTGAAATAAAAAAAATACTTGTACATAAAAGGTTTAATCGAAAGTAACTAGAGAACATATTCGATGGAAAAGAACAGCTAATAATCACGTTGAAACAAAAACTTCTAGTTCTTTGTTTTCGAAAACCCAAACCCAATGAACCAATTGGAGTCGCCATTCAGAACAAAACTCCAAGGTAAAAAGGTAATCAAAAGCAAATAAAAAAAAAAAAAAAAAAAAAAAAAAAAAAAAACAACAAAAGGGGAAAAAAAAAAAAAAAATATAAAAGGCAAAAAAA
>NW_007377498.1:346618-413841 GCF_000475195.1 Diaphorina citri
GCGAACAATTAGCTGAGGGAGATCAAAGGTTAATTATTTTCCAAACTTTGCTGAATTCAAAGTTCGAACATTGTTGTATTTCCATTCAAATTGTTTCATTCAAACATTAAAGAGATTTATTTTGACACTATCATAGTTCCCAATCTCGGGTTTATATCTCAAGTATTTACTTTGCTCAGAACCAATGGACCATCGTACCCAGGAGGCTCTTGCCAAAACCAACTTCACCTGATGGCTATCAATATCTTTATTAAGTTTTATAGTTCTTAAACACAAGGCCACTAGTGCGGGCAGGGTGGTAGTTGACTTATAAAACAATTTTATTACCCTCTATTAAAAAAATATGTCTCGGATTTAATGTGTTCATTAGATTTAAAACAGAAAAGTGGACGTCTATTAAATGCCTGTAGCATGGAAAAAATCACAACTACGTTCAAGTGTGTGAACTTTTTTCCTGAACATACCTAACATACCTAGATTCAGATATTTTAGATGAACAACATATTTCAAATTGGGCATTAAAAAAAACGTAATATTTCGAATTCGTTGGTGGAATCTTGTATTGTCGCTCAAACAATTTCATTTCAAATTCTCAGATTATTCTACAATGCCATGCATCCCGTAGAACAGTTTACAGTGGACTTTTTGACAGTTTAATAACCATGATGATGTTGCCGATCCGCTGGGAACTTTCAGAAGCAGGCCTCACCCGTTCCAGATGGAGGGCATACACATAATCCACGAATTTCCAGCTTGCCCCGGAACGACACGGCCTTCCACGGATTCCTCTCGGAATTTAATCCAAGGTCGTTCATCCGGCCAAAGTCGCCAAAAAAAACGAAAACGTCCGAATCACAATTGACGAACAAACCCGACAGATCTGCACAAAAAGTTATGGACATGGAGAACACGTCACGATCTTCACTATAATTTGATAAATGAGAAACAGATAATTAACAAAATCAAAAAGACTACCATCGGTGAAAGGAGAGGGAATGAAACCCAGTACTTCACTATAATTTGATAAATGAGAAACAGATAATTAACAAAATCAAAAAGACTACCATCGGTGAAAGGAGAGGGAATGAAACCCTATCGACACTCGAAAATTCTCAAAATGATAACAACAAAAGAGGCCCAGAACAATTTCGGATGGGGATGAGAAATTATTTCGAACAAAAGAGCAACTTAAATTTGATCTCCAAAACAAAACCCTTTTCTTAATGAAAGTAAAGGATTCATTTCCGCTCTCAAAGAAGAGGTAATGTGGGTCATAACGTCTGAGAGATATGTCAGCCTCATGGATCCTCAGAAAAGTCTTACTCTGGAGGAATTTCAAAACATTTTAGCTTTCCTAAACCGAATAGATACATACGTAGATAAGTCAAAACCAAATAGAAATTCAATTTTGAAAACACACAAGAACAATTCAGAGAAGATTGGAATAAATCTTGATCGACTGCATACCAACGATGTCATAGATCTTCAACTTTCAACAACCAACTTGGCGAAGAACATGTGAAACATTCCAAAATCTGTGGCAAAAAACAAGCCAAGCACAGAAAATGTTGGCCATTACCAGCTCCCAATGCCGCTGATAACATGGAGATTGGAGAAAGAAACGAAAATAAAACCCAGCACAACTAAAAATTCTGTAATCTCCACGGTGCCTCAGTGTTATCAAATATTCTGACGGCGTGTGATGGATTACTACTGCTTACTTTAGTTCCTTGGTGTGAGGCCCAAAGTTCTAGACCAAGATGAGGAAAGGGCATATTTTCATGTGTCCATGATTAGGACAGAGATTGTCCCTTTACAAGACGAACCAGGTCAGCAGACACAAATTCCAAACTGAAACTGTTCATCGTAAAGAAGATACAACCTCGTACCGAGATGAATTTGGTAGGGAATTTATCGGCCTGCCTTTTTGAAAAGAGCGATTCAGGAATTATTTTCAGGGATTTTTCGCAAACATTTGGTATACTTTCTACTTTGCAAGGTCGATAGACTCGAGAATTTAACATTCACGAGCCAGTAAGCCCTCACATATGAACAATGTAATACAGCAGGTCGGCCTGCCTTTTTGAAAAGAGAGATTCAGGAATTATTTTCAGGGATTTTTCGCAAACATTTGGTACTTTCTACTTTGCAAGGTCGATAGACTCGAGAATTTAACATTCACGAGCCAGTAAGCCCTCACATATGAACAATGTAATACAGCAGAGTTATACAATATAGGTTACATTGGGGCCTCTCGAGAGGGACTCGCAAGAATACATTGTGTCTGGTGACTTGTAATTCATTTGAATTGCCAAGCTGGTGGACCAAATTAGTTTCTTTTTTATGTCGTCCGCAGAGAATTTAATTTATGAAATTCAATATTAACATTTGACAAACGAGAAAAGTTCAACGACATTCGGTACCACATCCGCAGTTTGATGTTTCTCACATCCATGATTTAATATTTCAACTTCTGAGCAAGGTTATTTGGAAAAGTGTGAGCCGTTACTGAAGATCAGTGAAAACTAGACGTAGGTAATGAGAAAATGTGATAAGAAATTGAGGTTTTCCAACAAATAGGCTAGCAGTAAAGCCATCCCCACATCCATGATTTAATATTTCAACTTCTGAGCAAGGTTATTTGGAAAAGTGTGAGCCGTTACTCAAGATCAGTGAAAACTAGACGTAGGTAATGAGAAAATGTGATAAGAAATTGAGGTTTTCCAACAAATAGGCTAGCAGTAAAGCCATCCAAATAATCAATGGGGCAAATAGACCAAAACTTGAGACATTTCCTAGAATAACTAAAAGATATGAAGTAAGGTACTCATTTTATCTCAAGAAAAGAACATTAAACAGTGTTAACTATCCAGGACAACTGCCTACATAGTGAAATGTACTGTTACACAATGTTGTTACACACTGAGACTGAGAATTAGCTTTTCCTATTAATGGTATCTAAGTAGGCCTACATTGTTGGCTTTGATGTTTATTGTCTTCAGATAAAGTGGTGGCCACTTGGCTAACAATAACAAGTAGGTTATCGATATGGAAAATTATTACAATGTCATTACGTTTGGCCGTACGTGCGATAGTAACGCGTAATCGGTTTCAAAGCTCGTAATTATGTGATTATTACCAACATACTTATCTTCATCGGTAAGTACAATCATAAAGTTGACATTGGCAAAGAACATAATTGCGCAGGAGGAAATTTCCGAAGACTTTTAAATGACAAGAACCACTCGAAGAATTCTTTAGGTCTTTTGCCATCAGATTGGTATATTGGTAATTGTTGAACTTCTCGAGAATTCTGGATAATATCCTCGCTTTATCGTCAATTCTAAGGAACTGAATTTGGAAAAGGGACGAAAAGATGGACTTTTTCGTGAATTGAATTGAAGACGACAAAAAAAGTTGAACTTTTTCATGAATTGAAGACAACAAAAAGTTGAACTTTTTTCATGAATTGAATTTTGAGAGGGACAAGAAGATGAACTTTTTCATGAATCGTTTGGAATGGGTGGCAAAAAAAGTTGAACTTTCGACGGAAACGCCCGGGCCGCGGGATTAGGCAGCACACGCTCTGTTTCCTAGACACAATGTTTGTCTGGTCGGATGATAATAGAGCCGAGGTCAGTGACAACATCATTATCATGCCATGATGTGTGTAGGCTGTGGCGCGTCTCGGTCTTGTCTCTTCTCAATCACGTCATCGTTGACTGTTACAGTCTGTGAGGAAAGCTCCGTAATCGACGATTTGACCAAGGGACACTTTGTATGAGCAGTTGGAGGCACTTTCTATGAGCAGTTGGGGGCATGACGATTTGACCAAGGGACACTTTCTATGAGCAGTTGGGGGCACTTTCCGTGAGCAGTTGGGGACACTTCCTGTCAGTATAATTGAGGAAATGTTCTATGAACGGTCGATGCTATTTTCTGCAACCAGTTGGGAACATTTGAGATAACCCATCTAAGATCATTTTCTATGACATGTTGATTGTTATGTTTCGGATTATTACCTACACCAAGCAGACAAGGCACCAGTATTTTCGCCATCAAAGTCGCCTCATTTTAGAACAGCAACAGTTATAAAGAATCGGCTTGTTTATATGAGTAAAAGCAAAAAGGAACAGCGGAACACAGAATAATCTTTGGTTCACATTGTAAGGACTCGAAGTTGATTATTCGATTTACATTCACACCTCTTGTTCCAGGAAGTTCCAAAACTTTCGAATCAGCATGCTCATGCACAACAAATTACCATTTTTCTCCTTTGTTGTTTCAAATGAATGAATCTATCTACTTATCATTCATTGTTCATATTCATTCATTCAGTTCTTGTCACATCCATTTCAAATAAATTAGGAAGAAAAAGGGGGTGGTTTTCTGTGTCATCAGAGAACAAAATATCGAGAACAATCATCATAATCATACGTGAACATTAAAATACCTCACACAAACATTAGAATTATGTGTAAATATTTGTGAGATTGAGACCTGGCTTAGCCCATTGAGTGCGCTCGTTCCTGGGAACTTAGATGAATGGGAGAAGTACTCTAATGCGTGGGAGTTGATATTGGAAGAACTGCTATGAAAAATGTTAATTTTTGATCTTTCCAATTCGACTTCAGAATTATCGTTCCCAATATTCCAGGATTCATTTTCATTCTTTCCAGTGTTTTCATTTGACTTTGAAAAAAGGACAATTTGAGCGCAATTAAATATGAAAAAATCATAATAAATAACATGTAACTCCGACACCAAGGGTTAAATAAGGACCTCCGTCACACGTTATGTCTATTTCATTCATCCGAACAAGTAGGGTTCGCGCCGCTTTTTCCCTCCTTAAAATCTTCATCCCGCTCAAAATTCGATAAATACGCACTAGGTGAAATATAGGGGCTGTTTTGTTTCCCTGAAATAATACATTTTGATCATGACAGCCATTGAATCGGGGACCGGAATTGCCGCCAAAAAAAAATCGATTGAACCGACAAAAATGAATCTCTCGATTGGCAAAAGGAAAGACAATTTTTGGAGTAAGTCGTTCGGAAATTTTAATGATGAACATTTTAATGATAAACAATCAATTCTTACGACTTCAAATATTGGAAACAGAAAAAACGATTAAAGCCATCTCTGTTGCACACGGGGTTTAAATTTTTTAGTATGAAACTCATAAAAAGATCAATAACTTTGGTCCCAAATTAATTTATATCCCAATGAAGAAGATGTTGACGGGAAAAAAGACCTCCCAAAACATGGGCACAATCTATAAAACCAGAGAAGTAATAAACAACTTTGATTAAAGATTTCAATGACAAAATATGTGAAGTATTTAGTAGATGAATGCGTAGGTACATGGAATACATAAACAGAATTATAGATGTTGAACCATAACCATTTTACAATAGACTCATCCTTTGGAAAACTGGAGGAAATGTTAATCTATGAATGGACAAGAGAATTGTTCATCAAAGCTAAAGAAAGTTCAACAATCTCTCTGAAAGCGCAAAACCAACACCTTCCGTGAGACACCCTGTATATTTTGGTTCTCATTATTGAAATGTCATTATTTTTTATACACAGTGTGGAGAAGTTTGAGAAAAAAAATACTAAAATAAACCTTACTTGACTCAAACTCAAACAACCTGATGAAGAAAATGCTGTGCACATTCCTTACCATGTTGCCACTGCCCATATAGAACCCTTCAACCAATCTAAACCCAAACCCGAGCTACGTCACAAGTTGACCAAACCTCACCAGACTAAGCTCTCGGAAAACTTGTCTCTTCCCACGATCAGACTTTCCATTTAAAGTAGAAATTAAGTGAAACCATTTACAAAAAGGCTGACTGGTAAATCTGGATGGAATTCTCCACCGAACAGATCAAACATGGATAGGGAAATAGTATTGATCTCAAAACTATAAAATAACTCCACGATCCACATACCTTCATTGAAATACCATGTCTCGCAGACAAGGATGTGTACTTCACTATAAACCATTTTATGGACATGTGAAGACCGTATTGACAATTCAATATATTTATCTAATAGGTTAAGAAATGTGTAGAAAAGAGCTTTGAGGGACAAATTGGCCTTACAATATTAATAATAGCCTTTTTGGGAAAAATTGTGTCGGCCAATTTGGCAACAAGAAAAAATGTTAAAATCGGCATCAAACAAAGATTTATTGAAGGTGTCAAAGAAGTACCCTCGACAAATAGAAACCCAATGAACGAACACAACAAATCAACAGTGATTTCCCAAAACATGCCCACAAATCACGTAGGCCAAAACACAATGTTAGGATTCTGAATGGATTTCAAGAAAATCCAATTTGTTACCGAACAATCCGAAGGATTCCATAATTATTTGTTCCGTGGTAACTGAAAATATATGAAACATATAAGCCTATTCAAGGAGAGATTGACATGTGACGGAAATTAGGCAATAATTAACCTTATAAAAAGAAGTAGATCAGGATGTATCATTATCATATGAAACATATATGTAAGCCTATTCAAGGAGAGATTGACATGTGACGGAAATTAGGCAATAATTAACCTTATAAAAAGAAGTAGATCAGGATGTATCATTATTAAGATGGCATCTACATACCTAATATACGCGTATAAAAAATATCATCACTATCATTTCTTTTCCAGGTCGCGGTTCCCTGAACTTTGAAACCATTATCACTATTGGTTACACCACAGTGAAGACTTCTTTCTTGGGGAAGTTCTTGGTTTCCTTTTCCTTTTCACGCGACATCATCCCCCTAAAGATAGCTATCATTAGATCCTCTATCATTGAAGACAATTTCACTTTTCCTGTTCTCTGTGTATGACCTAATGTTTCTTACATGGATACTTGGAGTGTCTTCGCGGTGGGCAACCACCGTGAAACCCTTCGTCCGTCTTCCGATCTGAGGATGGCGCGAAGGATTTGTTTCAATATTTCTTCTGAAATATTTCATTAGGATTACGACTTTTTAACTTGAGATCTTTGTTTGTTTGTTTGTTTGTTTTTATGGGTCAAAACATTTGAGGCACTTTAGCTATTATACGATAGGTTACTTGGCCATACTTCATCAAAATTTTGGATATTTATTTCGTACAAGACTTGTGATTGTAAATACTAGACATGGGATAGTAGGGGGACCTCGCAGACACCGAAATATCCTCTGGAATGTGAGATAGTCTCGGTCTGGCTCTCGATTATATTTATTACCTAAAGCATGTATGTATTAATGTATTTAGAAAGAGTCCACTTGTTTCTTGATCTAAATTTGAAATTTGCTGTGAGCTTTTCCAAGAAACAGTTCGAGGAAAGTGCTGCGTTCTTCAAAACAATGAAGGCGTTGTTATCCTTGAGAATCCTTGAGTGTCAACATCAAAACAAAAGGAAGGAATCTACCAAGAGTTACAAAACCATGGTTAAAGCAAAAGTATATGCAAAACAAGTAGGTTTCTCTATCGGAAAGTGGAAAACAAACGGCCACAAATGAAACAATGACCAGGTTTCTTGCATAATGAATTCAAGAATTTCACAAAAAGTAAAGAAAAAAAAAGAGTTTAAATCAAATAAGTAAATACGAAATGAATAAAATAATGCGAAAAACGCAAGAAAACAATACACGCGAGGACATGATAGGGTCTTGATCTAAAAGTTCGATCTAAGAATTTATTTAAAAAAAGTTTTAAATAGAGGAAAAAAACTTTGGAGGCATATTTACAAAACTTTGAGGATTAGATATTAGATCGATTGAGCTAACTTTCAATAAAAAGCAAACTTCCCAATGGAAATCTCAACAGGTTCGCATGTGAACCTTTGAGAACGAACAGAGAACATAGAGTAAATGGTATAACCATCCGTAAAAGTAAATACTAGAGCCACGAATTTCACGGGTTACTTGCTATCCTGGATAGAGGCGTGCCTAAAAGCTCCAGCACTATAATAAGTTCAAAAGGTTTTAAATAGAGGAAAAAACTTTGGAGGCATATTTACAAAACATTGAGGATTAGATATTAGATCGATTGAGCTAACTTTCAATAAAAAGCAAACTTCCCAATGAAAATCTCAACAGGTTCGCATGTGAACCTTTGAGAACGAACAGAGAACATAGAGTAAATGGTATAACCATCCGTAAAAGCAAATACTAGAGCCACGAATTTCACGGGTTACTTGCTATCCTGGATAGAGGCGTGCCTAAAAGCTCCAGCACTATAATAAGTTCAAAAGACTTGTCCTAGTGTCCTCGAGATTTTCTTCAAGAACTGTCTGAGATATAAATACCTCAAGTGGTCATGGTTTTCCTGAACCATTCGTCCTTGGGAAGATCAAAGTTGAAGAGACCCTATATGATCAATATTGCCTGCCCAGCAGTACAATAGAAGAGAATATAATATTAGATAAAAATCACAACAAATAAATTATAATACTAGTTCAAAAGACTTGTCCTAGTGTCCTCGAGATTTTCTTCAAGAACTGTCTGAGATATAAATACCTCAAGTGGTCATGGTTTTCCTGAACCATTCGTCCTTGGGAAGATCAAAGTTGAAGAGACCCTATATCAGGCTTGTCCAACCCGCGGCCCGCGGGCCGCATGCGGCCCGCGAGCTCATTTTTGCGGCCCGCGAAGGCCCGCCTAAAAAAATGATCAATATTGCCTGCCCAGCAGTACAATAGAAGAGAATATAATATTAGATAAAAATCACAACAAATAAATTATAATACTTTTCTCAAGGATCAACCTATCCACGTCTTTATATCCACTTTTTTATCCGCAAGTCTCTTTTGCTTCCATCTTCTTTACTTTTATTCTTCATGTTTCCGTGAATAAAATTTATCCTCTCCGGAGCCTCTTGAATGTGTTTAGCATACGAAGAATGAAAATTGGACTAAACCTAAAAGAAGATATTAATACACCTTGTGATTCATTCACGTCTTGGTAGGAAATTAATGAACCCAATTAACTTCTGATTCATTTTGCTCTTACATGTAGGCATTCAACTCGGTACGACCTTACAAATTTGTATACCAAAATACACACATATTATACCTTACACCTATTATAATAAAGGTAGCCAAATTATGTGATCTATTGTGATTCATTCACGTCTTGGTAGGAAATTAATGAACCCAATTAACTTCTGATTCATTTCGCTCTTACATGTAGGCATTCAACTTGGTACGACCTTACAAATTTGTATACCAAAATACACACATATTATACCTTACACCTATTATAATAAAGGTAGCCAAATTATGTGATCTAGTAGTGATGGTGTCGTGTAATTTAGTTTTTAAATTCGGGCGTATTAAGCCTATGATTATGCCAGGCGTTTTCAAATAATCGCTCTTTTTCTCCACCTTAAGCAATAGTGTATAGTCGGTTTTTTTAAGCAAATAGACCAAAACTTGAGACATTTCGTAGAATAACTAAAAGATATGAAGTAAGGTACTCATTTTATCTCAAGAAAAGAACATTAAACAGTGTTAACTATCCAGGACAACTGCCTAGTTTTTTTACTTTACACTTTTTGGTAGTAGATTAGTCAGTTTTTTTACACTTTCTGAGTAAACTTCCTTTATCTATTTTAATTATTCTCATCTAACTCTTCTTTTTTTACTAATTAATGTGTAATTAAAAGCTTTTTGTACCACTGATATTTAGCGCTACTTATTTTTTTCACCACTGATAAAAACACACACATTCCAGCAAATTAGGTATGCGATAGATGAGTTGAACAGATTGTTATAGGAGTAAATACCGTGATTGCTCTTATCTAATATCACTAATATGTGACTTTCAGATAGATTTGCAAATCAAACACTTCAAGGGTTAGTACTGTTAGTAGTTTTAAGTTTCAATTCTTCCTGATCGAAGTTTGGTTTCCACACAAGTAGTTTTTCCACAATTGATCAAATGTGTTTTTTACATCTAGTAAAGTTTCCACGCTCCTCGCATCTCTACCCAGGTCATTGTCCACAGGGTTGGACACCTCCCAACAAAGGCGAACACTTCATCATCAACATGTCTCACGGGTACCAATAGAACACAATGTGCAGCAGAAAACCACTCGGTAATGCACTTGTTCTTTTCACTATTCGATTCCCATATTTAGAAAAACACATAAAGAAACCAAGAGGCATCAGTCACGGGGAAAAGAGATTCCCACAGGGTTTGGATTATCTGAGGAATAAATACCCTGAGTAATAACAAAGCGATTAGCAATAGCAATACTCCCATTCATTGCAACAAAAAAACCAAGTAGTGCACTCAAGACGTTTCACATGAGATCCAGATGCAACCCAAGTGCAATATTGCAAATGGATTTCTTAATACAAGGTCGGGACGGGACACAATAAGTTGCCCAGACGCTCAGGACCAAGCAAGCTCAACGCCCCAAACCAAAACATTTAGACGAAACCACAGACTGGTGATCGGGCACACATAAGATGAAAGTTCAAACACAAGTTTACCCATGGGCCAAACGTTCAATATACCTCACAGAGTCCTAAACAGACACCAAATTATCTCGTTTGTCCGAGACATCAGAGGTGTTGATCAAATCATAGAAATGAGGGTACTGCGTACTCTATTGAAAATGATTGCCCCAAATCAAATTCACACCTAATATCAGTCTAGCGCACTTCGACACATATGCAAGCGTGTATTCTATATGCTGAAATTTACTCACGATCAAGATAATCAGCACCGAAAACTACCCAAAACAAGTTCTCAACATTTCAAATTTGCCAAAAATCGGTGCGCAATTACCTATTTATGGCACTATCGTATACACTCGACACGTATGTAAATTGAGTACCATTTAGTAGTAAATAATAGTTATCTTATTTAGATTCGCGTATTTAAGGTGTTGAATTCGTTTCCCTTTCATCTCGACTAGAGCTGGTATGGAATTACTTATGCAAATTGTGCTTCAAATTGAACCCAACACTCAGTATTGTACATAATATATATGCTTTGTTGATAACATGACTTACAAATGATTCGAGGTGTAGATTGCTATATTGCTAATGCTTTTGACGAGAAGCTGTCTTCTGGTTTTGACGAGAGCTTTGTTTATTTGAAAAGTTATTTATGAGATTCTACGGTGGTAAACTCAGGAGCATTTGTCTCAGGGAGAATGCAACACTTTCTAGATGAAATAAAGTCAAAGCAGCTTCTAAACAATGATCGGAATGTAAAGTATGGTACACTTCTAATAGTAGACCAAGAACTTACTGAATTTAGATCTCCTATCGTGAATGTAGGTGCTCAGACCTTAATGACAGGTCTCTATGACTTTAACTACTGGGTTAGTGCAGTGTAATCTTGAAAGAATGCAGTCTCTCAATGAAGTTATTTTAAAAGATGCTCTTAACATACCTTTGGTCAACCTCAACTTATATATGTAACTTCAGTTTTTTTCTAGTCTTAAGATGTGACTTCACTTATTATCAAAGAGTAGGTATTCTTTTTTCAAAGAGAACAAATGGTTTATCGATAAGGGTGGATGAACCCCTACAAAGTCTGTACCCAGTATGTCTACAAAAAGTTCAGGATAAAATCATCACTAGCTCACAATTAATAACAGAAAAATTCGAGTTTCTGCTAAATAATTGTGTAGAACATTATTATTCCAATCATGAAAAAAGAGAATGCTTCCAAGAATGTCGATAAGTCTATTATTAAATTAGATGGGAGCGATTATATTAAAACTGGTAATCACAAACTGATGGCGATCAGAAATCTCAGAAAGATTAGAGAAGGTGTTACCAACCTACCGAGCAGAGAGCCCCCCAGTCAGGTCTCACAACACAACAGGCAAGTCTGCCAGTTTATTCACCTTAATGACGTTTATTATATTCTTGATGAAAGAATTAAAAACGACCTTAAGAAAATCTTGAAAAAAATTCCTTCCTTGTTTTTATTGCTAATACTGTGAATAATATATAAACTTATATATAAAAAAAAATCAACATTGTATAAATTTGCCGAGTTTGGAAACATTTATATCTCTTGTGTATCAAGTTTTGTGATTTGTGACTCTTTGTATCATCGCAATCAACATTGTATAAATTTGCCGAGTTTGGAAACATTTATATCTCTTGTGTATCAAGTTTTGTGATTTGTGACTCTTTGTATCATCGCAATGTCTTCTGTAACATCTCTGAGTATCAGGAAAATGTTGCCATTGAAGTTCCTACAAGATCCTTCACCTTTTTCATGATTACATGGGTATTATTCAAATATACAGCCGGTTTTTCTGTTGTCTGAAGCATGAAGCATATCACAATTTTAATGAGTAGCTTATCATTCAAATAGAAAGAAGAAACTAAGGTTGGCCAATTGGAAAACTGCCTTCAAATGAAATTGGAAAAAAGCCTTCAAATGCTCTGACAACTTTTACCGAACGAATCTTAAGAAGCAAATCACTTTTTGTTCAGGTTTCAAAGCAACTGTTGTTTTTCACAAAATAGCCTCCTATTAAAACACATTATTCTATTTAACGAGATTAAAAATACCTGCATCATCTCAACCGCAAAACATTTCCTTCAAAAGAATTATGACAGCTATAAATCAAACCTAAATGAAACAAAGCTATGTGACTCTTGTTTTTTTTTTATAAGATTTGAAATATTTTAATGGCCAGTATAATTGTCTTAACAGGAATTCTGATATTAATATTTAGGGAAAGGACGAGTTCAAAGATGACGATAAATATATCATTGAAAAGGACAACAACAATGGAAGTGAAACAAGAACTTTACATTTATTATAATCGCATTACGTTCAATGTTTTAACAATAAACAATGCAACAGCATTAGAAAATGCGTTTCAAGGGAGAAATGACCCAATATTTTTAACCTTTGTCGAAATCAAAAGCATAAATAATGAGCATCGAAATATGTACAACTGAAGAAGAATTCAAATTGAAGATTTTCTTGAAGTTTTCTGGAGATATGGAGAGAAATGCAGGCATTTGACTATGAAAATTGTCACAATGTGATTTATAAGCAACTTTCCTGAAGATAGTTTAGAAAGGCGGGAGTTATTTATATGAAATTAAAACGCATTTAAAGTTATTCTTATTCGTGTGTTTGACAATTGTAATGGAAAGTGGAATGTCAACTTGGAAAGGGAATCAGTTGAAAACTGAATAGAGAGAAATGCAGGCATTTGACTATGAAAATTGTCACAATGTGATTTATAAGCAACTTTCCTGAAGATAGTTTAGAAAGGCGGGAGTTATTTATATGAAATTAAAACGCATTTAAAGTTATTCTTATTCGTGTGTTTGACAATTGTAATGGAAAGTGGAATGTCAACTTGGAAAGGGAATCAGTTGAAAACTGAATATTAACAACGAAAGAATTTGTCGGTTTCAAGTCGGCAATGCCTAGAAATAAATCAAAACTTCAATTTCAACATAAATATAGTATTGGTGGAAATGATGGACTATGATATTAGAGGCGGTGAGCAACTATTTAGACCTGAAACAAGACTATTAATAACTCTATCAACATTTAATTAGACAAGTTAATAGACTCACAATGCCTAGAAATAAATCAAAACTTCAATTTTAACATAAATATAGTATTGGTGGAAATGATGGACTATGATATTAGATATTAGAGGCGGTGAGCAACTATTTAGACCTGAAACAAGACTATTAATAACTCTATCAACATTTAATTAGACAAGTTAATAGACTCATAGTTATGAATAGCTTGCGCAGATACTCAGGTCCCTGACAACCCAAAATATAAGAGGAAATTGCGAAAAAATTGCCCATTTATTCCAAGTTTCACAATTCGATTGCGGTGATTTACGGGAGTTTAAAAATCAAATTTAATTATTCATATCGTAAATGAGCAGGATTTATTTGATAATTACATGGATATTTAATCTGTCTTCACACACAAGTCTTGTGTTGAGACGGCGAGATTGGAGGAATAAAATATTACCAACTTGTGCCCGGGAGCGGAATAATTTAGATTTTAGACTGTTGCTAATCCTGCCTGAGCTTTCAAGGGGAAAAAAGAAGCCGCAAACGCTGGACCGTATAATTTCACGATAGTTAGACACAAAATGTCGAACAGGTAATCTCGTTTCTCAACATAAACAGAGAATGTGTTAAAATTGAGTCAAGTTTATATCTCGACAAGGTGAAGTTCCTTGATAAATCTCAATTTGAAAGATAATATGGTGAACCCATTATCCTACTTGGTTGAATAGTGCGAAATAAGAGTAGCAGAACCATCATTTTGCCACATGTGGCCCGTTCAAATACCAAGATTTTGAAGTTTTTCCAACATTGGGAAGGGCGAATATTTCAAAACTAGGTATTTTTCAGGGGGAATAAGAGAGGCAACCTTGGCATCAAGCTATGACTTAATTCACTTTTTCCTTCATACCTGTTCTACCTAGGTATGCATACCATGGGTTCACATTTTTTGGCAAAACATTTCATTTTACTTTTGCCCGATTCGCAACCGAGATGAAGATAAAGAAACGAGTTTTTCTTTGATTCGGAAATCAGCTGAGCAAGTTGTTTCATTTTTGAGAGAAAAAACTAATCATTTACGTAATCGGTTTCAAAGCTCGTAATTATGTGATTATTACCAACATATTTATCTTCATCGGTAAGTACAATCATAAAGTTGACATTGGCAAAGAACATAATTGCGCAGGAGGAAATTTCCGAAGACTTTTAAATGACAAGAACCACTCGAAGAATTCTTTAGGTCTTTTGCCATCAGATTGGTATATTGGTAATTGTTGAACTTCTCGAGAATTCTGGATAATATCCTCGCTTTATCGTCAATTCTAAGGAACTGAATTTGGAAAAGGGACGAAAAGATGGACTTTTTCGTGAATTGAATTGAAGACGACAAAAAAAGTTGAACTTTTTCATGAATTGAAGACAACAAAAAGTTGAACTTTTTTCATGAATTGAATTTTGAGAGGGACAAGAAGATGAACTTTTTCATGAATCGTTTGGAATGGGTGGCAAAAAAAGTTGAACTTTCGACGGAAACGCCCGGGCCGCGGGATTAGGCAGCACACGCTCTGTTTCCTAGACACAATGTTTGTCTGGTCGGATGATAATAGAGCCGAGGTCAGTGACAACATCATTATCATGCCATGATGTGTGTAGGCTGTGGCGCGTCTCGGTCTTGTCTCTTCTCAATCACGTCATCGTTGACTGTTACAGTCTGTGAGGAAAGCTCCGTAATCGACGATTTGACCAAGGGACACTTTGTATGAGCAGTTGGAGGCACTTTCTATGAGCAGTTGGGGGCACTTTCTATGAGCAGTTGGAGGCACTTTCTATGAGCAGTTGGGGGCACTTTCCGTGAGCAGTTGGGGACACTTCCTGTCAGTAATTGAGGACATGTTCTATGAACGGTCGATGCTATTTTCTGCAACCAGTTGGGAACATTTGAGATAACCCATCTAAGATCATTTTCTATGACATGTTGGAACTTCATTCAAAAACTACGTATAGGTAGGTTAAAGAGAACCAAAAGGTGAGCTATTCATCTACCCGACTTGTATTGATGCTAAATTGGAATTCGTCATCAGGTCGACTTCATCGATTTTCAAATGTGCCTGAAAGGTTCTCATTAAATTCGTGTAAAATTTGAATCTTGGGAGCAGAAGAGAAAAAAAAATTGATTTCCGGTTGAACGAAATTCCATTAGGCACCTATCATGGCAGCGCAGCGTGTGGAGGTAAAGTCTACAGTAAGCATTTGATCACCACAAGAACAAGCCATGATCAATATTTAAATACAAAATTAAAATTTGAATCTTGGGAGCAGAAGAGAGAAAAAAAAATTGATTTCCGGTTGAACGAAATTCCATTAGGCACCTACCATGGCAGCGCAGCGTGTGGAGGTAAAGTTTACAGTAAGCATTTGATCACCACAAGAACAAGCCATGATCAATATTTAAATACAAAATACTTTTCATTGATTTAACATGTTCACCACATTCCATTCTCACACCAAAATACCAAATCAAACCAAAAAAAAAACCTTATTAAAAAAATGTTCATTCATTGTATGAAGCAAGAGATCTGAAAGCCCTGATAATAATACCAAGTGATGATATTGGGAGATGGTTTCCATTCAAACCTCAATATCTATGAGTACCAGTTTACTACTGATCTTTAGCGCTACTTATTTTTTTTACCACTGATAAAAACACACACATTCCAGCAAATTAGGTATGCGATAGATGAGTTGAACAGATTGTTATAGGAGTAAATACCGTGATTGGAATCATGACGCCAGAGTATTGAATACCGTTCCTATCCAGTCACTGGAATTCGGCGAATCATTTTTCCTATCAGTTTCCTATCTGATAACAAGACAATATTGGGGTTATATTGATATAATTTTTGTTGATATAATTAATGTTGTAAAGTTTTTAAACTTGGAAAATTTGCAAAATTTGATGTAAATTTGATGTAAACTACGCAAAATAAGTCGAGGGCTACTTCGTTAGGCTAATCCTTTCTGATGAGACATCCTTTTGTGTTGAAACTTTTTGGCCAAACCTAATGTCAGGTCATCGTCAGATCAATCTTATATTACTGTTTGGTCTGAAATTTGGATTGGCCAATGGGCTTCAACAAAAAAGGCTGGTTCGTTATTTCAGGAAAGGTAAAAAAGTGGCTCTTACCCTCTTACATTGTTTTGGGTAAAGTATCTCTACCTACTGGACTTCTAAGTTTTCTTTGTCTTGTCTTTGGGTGTCTTTAGATTTTTGGGTTAGTGGTAAATAGCGGGCGTTAAGTTACAAATATTGTTATTGCCTTACCTTAAGCGTATGAGGTGAAAATGTGTAATCCGAATAATAAACTAGATCTTCAACACAGAGGGCGTGACATTCGCGAATTTTAGAAGCTATTAGTAAACAAGCGGATGCTGTGAGTTGCAACTGTGACTTCTCCATGGGGCAGTAGCAAAGGAACCTGTCCATAATACTAACGGCGTACGGGAACACTTGATATTCGCAATGCCTTTCTTCACACAGCTGTAACAAAGAAGAGTAAAGGAAAACGTTAGTTTGAATCGAAATAGCAAATGCAGACATTTTTGGCAAGGTAGATATTATTCAAGAAAACGTGCAACTACTTAACACAAATCGAGTTCATTCGCGAATCTTTTTTGATCTGATCATAACAAAATCCATTCTTCCCAAAATAACCGATGATAAATGGAAGCGCTAAAGGACCAAAGAAGAGATAATCCCATTTCCTGTATTCTCCAAGTTGGACTGGAACTTCCCAAGTTGTGGCGACCGAGAACCACAAGGTTCAACCATATTAAACAAGCAATAAATAATAATTATCAAGGAAGAAGTGAGACGGGCTAATCTCATGTTGCAAATCAGTTCATTATGGTTATTCACACTGGACCATATTTTAATCGTGCCCTATTTAACCTTGTGGCTTTGTATTAATAGTCTTAAGGAGGTGCCAAATTTCAAAGAAGAAAAAAAGAGTTTTGCAACAATTTTCCCAAATGTGAACAAACTCTTGTCGAGTTTTTTGCAAGCTCTAAAAATTTATACACGTCTGAATTAATATGATAGTAGTGTAATCCTAACTATGTTGATGGGGAAATAACAGGTCCCGAACACATACAGGGTATTGATGGTCATGAGATGGATTTTGGAACTTTGGGATTTGGCAAATTTGGAAACTTTATACCATGGACTAGGCTAGAGAGAATAGAGCTTTAGAATGACGTCCTAGTTAACATGAACAAGCAAGGGAATTTATTTTGCAGTAAAGGAATTCATATTTTGGAACATGTCTACAAACATGTTACTGCGTAGATAAGCAGACAATTTAAAACTACACAACTGCCAGAAAAAGCTCAGGTCATTAAAAAAGAGAAAAGATTTTCATCGCCAGAACATATAAGAATAACAACAATAAAAACAAAAATGTAAAACAGCAAGTTTATGATGAAGTAGAAGAAGAAACCGAGTTGAACCGTAGGTAAATATACTAGAAGGTGGAATGACCCTATAGACATAAATATAGTGAACCTAGTGGTGCTGGATGCTGATCTCCCCAAAGAGAGCCTCTAGACGTCTCAAGGCGGTATAGACATTATAAAGACCAAGTGGAGAGAGAAGGTTTTTATGTTAAAGCTATTGTTGAAAATATGCAGCAATTATCATAAATACGAGTACTTCTAATTCGAAATCAAGCTCCGACAGACTTTGCCTCAGACATTTCTTTTCTAATGCAAACTCTCAACCTCAACCTAGTAAGTAGGCTTACTCGTACAAGATACCATTTTTATGGACATGTGAAGACCGTATTGACAATTCAATATATTTATGTAATAGGTTAAGAAATGTATAGAAAAGAGCTTTGAGGGACAAATTGGCCTTACAATAATAGCCTTTTTGGGAAAAATTGTGTCGGCCAATTTGGCAACAAGAAAAAATGTTAAAATCGGCATCAAACAAAGAGTTATTGAAGGTGTCAAAGAAGTACCTTCGACAAATAGCAACCCAATGAACGAACACAACAAATCAACAGTGATTTCCCAAAACATGCCCACAAATCACGTAGGCCAAAACACAATGTTAGGATTCTAGTCTCGGTCTGGCTCTCGATTCAAAAGAAAGGACATGGGAGATTATTATGGGGAATCTGAAAGCGTGAGACATTTACTTGGGGTTTTCCGCTTACCAAAGACCTCTGATAGAGTTCAACTAACTATCGAGACTCATTAACATTTCCTCCAAGAACAGGTCAAAATCATAACTGTTAAGCATGGAATCTACACAAATATGGTATACCAAGTTCTCATATAATCAAAATGAAACAGAGGTAAACTGAGCGCCTTGGTGCCAACCATGACAAAGAAAACGGATCTTGAAACAAAGATATTTATTACCTAAAGCATGTATTAATGTATTTAGAAAGAGTCCACTTGTTTCTTGATCTAAATTTGAAATTTGCTGTGAGCTTTTCCAAGAAACAGTTCGAGGAAAGTGCTGCGTTCTTCAAAACAATGAAGGCGTTGTTATCCTTGAGAATCCTTGAGTGTCAACATCAAAACAAAAGGAAGGAATCTACCAAGAGTTACATATCATCAGAAATATTAAAGATCTCCTCAACTTTATTCACAAATCAACATGAGCCGAAACTCGACTCTGTGATTTCCATATTGTAAATATTAAACACATCTACACTTGATTTTTATTATGAGATGTTGATTTTTTAATACTATGTACTTAATATTAAATAAATATTAGACTAAACAAGGTATCCTCACGAGTTGTGTAGCGTCTATCCGTGCACAACATCTACACCTCTCCAATAAAGATCAATAAGATTCCTTGAGTATGCCTCTATGTAATTTACTACAGATATTACAATGAAGATGGTACTCATAGATATTGAGGTTTGAATGGAAACCATCTCCCAATATCATCACTTGGTATTATTATCAGGGCTTTCAGATCTCTTGCTCCATACAATGAATGAACATTTTTTTAATAAGGTTTTTTTTTTGGTTTGATTTGGTATTTTGGTGTGAGAATGGAATGTGGTGAACATGTTAAATCAATGAAAAGTATTTTGTATTTAAATATTGATCATGGCTTGTTCTTGTGGTGATCAAATGCTTACTGTAGACTTTACCTATGCTCCATACAATGAATGAACATTTTTTTAATAAGGTTTTTTTTGGTTTGATTTGGTATTTTGGTGTGAGAATGGAATGTGGTGAACATGTTAAATCAATGAAAAGTATTTTGTATTTAAATATTGATCATGGCTTGTTCTTGTGGTGATCAAATGCTTACTGTAGACTTTACCTCCACACGCTGCGCTGCCATGGTAGGTGCCTAATGGAATTTCGTTCAACCGGAAATCATTTTTTTTTCTCTCTCTTCTGCTCCCAAGATTCAAATTTTGCACGAATTTAATGAGAACCTTTCAGGCATATTTGAAAATCGATGAAGTCGACCTGATGACGAATTCCAATTTAGCATCAATACAAGTCGGGTAGATGAATAGCTCACCTTTTGGTTCTCTTTAACCTACCTATACGTAGTTTTTGAATGAAGTTCATTGTAAATGATGTCAGATTTTTTGAGAGAAAAATAGTTGAATGAAGAAAGTTACCATTCATAAAGTGGAAGAATATCGAGAGTTTAACAAAAATAAACGAAATATAAAAACCTAAATCCCAAAGAAAACTACGTACAACAGAAACAACAACCCTTTTCTCCAGGCAGCTCTCTTGTTGACTTTATTATTGTGCCTATCTTAATGTACTATCTTGCTCCAATATCTATTCTTTTCTAAAAACGAAGAAGAAATATACTGTTTTGTCGTGATTCTAAGTGACATTTTTATGGGAATTCTTGAAATTTAATTTTAAATAAATGAAGGTAACATAAGGTTTTGGTGATTCAAAGATGTCGTCGCTGATAGCCTATTCTATTGTACAAACTCTGTAGCCAGAATGTTTTGGAACTGGAAAGGTACAGAAAGATCTTCAAGTTCAAGTTAAAGGCATTACGTGTCTTACATAGTGAGTTTCGAGAGGGTATCTGGGATATGGCATTCTCCAGATTTATAAATAACATTAAAAGATGGTGTGTCGTGTGTATCATTCAATTAACGGAAACTGTTCGAACAGAAATTGATCAGATTCGTTGCTGCTATGAAAGAATGGAATTTCTAGTACATAGTAATTGTTAGTTATGTTGTTGGTTTCAGAGAGTTTAACAAAAATAAACGAAACATAAAAACCTAAATCCCAAAGAAAACTACGTACAACAGAAACAACAACCCTTTTCTCCAGCTCTCTTGTTGACTTTATTATTGTGCCTATCTTAATGTACTATCTTTCTTGCTCCAATATCTATTCTTTTCTAAAAACGGAGAGAAGAAATTTACTGTTTTGTCGTGATTCTAAGTGACGTTTTTATGGGAATTCTTGAAATTTAATTTTAAATAAATGAAGGTAACACAAGGTTTTGGTGATTCAAAGATGGGTCTTCGCTGATAGCCTATTCTATTCTACAAACTCTGTAGCCAGAATGTTTTAGAACTGGAAAGGTACAGAAAGATGTTCAAGTTAAAGGCATTACGTGTCTTACATAGTGAGTTTCGAGAGGGTATCTGGGATATGGCATTCTCCAGATTTATAAATATCATTAAAACATGGTGTGTCGTGTGTATTATTCAACTAACGGAAACTATTCGAACAGAAATTGATCAGATTCGTTGCTGCTATGAAAGAATGGAATTTCTAGTACATAGTAATTGTTAGTTATGTTGTTGGTTTCATTTTTCAAGTACCACACCGCGGAGACCACCTCCAGTTTATCCTCTTCAGGGCGAGCGTGTCCTCTGAAGACGAGACTTTGTTCTGAGAAGTGGATGAGAAGATGACGAGTGAAATTGTAGAGGTGGTGTACCATCCATCGCTACTAGTATTTTAAAGCAGAGGAAGGATAATGATGCCAAAGTGGAAAGTCCTTGGAGAAAGACCGAGCAAAGCATTAGAAAATAGAAAACATCATCCGTATATCAATTCACGGAGATTACTACTGTTGTCTGCAAACTGTTTTTTTCTAAAAAGGCATTTGAATTGGCTTTCGAAAAGAAGAAGGTACGAATAGATACCAATGGCGAAATGCTAGACAACGTTTTCATCATTGTGAGCTAAACAGCAGAATGCAGGAACAAGAGTATTGACCAAACTTGCGATTACATCAAAAAATACCGCCTTCATCACATCCAAACTAGAAAGCTCACATCCAAACTCATTGCAATGTCCATCAAAATTTCATCTTCCATTGAATTGGAAAACCCTAAACCTTGGTCTCAAAATGGAACACCCCAAAGCTCTTGAAATGGGACATTTCGCGTTTCTTAATTTTTTGCACTACCTCAGAATCCTCCTAATAGTTATAGGATAACGACCTTGGTCCACGACTTAGACACGCGTATATGTTTTTTTTTTTTTTTTTTTTTTTTTTTTTTTTTTTTTTTTTTCAATATGGAACAAATCTCAACCAGAATCGAAGGAATGGAAGATGTCGTTTTTATACCTTCCCACACAACACGTACCTGGGCAAACTAAACAGACTACTCAGAGACCTATCCACCAATCTGAATCAACACAATTAAGTGGTTGGCCATAATAAAAATTAACACAAAAAATAATATATTCTCCCTTCCAAGCAACCAAGAGACCTCAGAAAAAAAGAGTCAAAACATCATGGTGTAGATGTAGACCTGTACATCATTGCCAAAAGAAACATATCGAATCTTGATAGGATAAAACATTGTAGTGATTTGGACTTAGCCAATGGAGAATTAACTAATTATGGTTGCAGTCTGGGTATCAGAAGAATGGGAAGTGAATGAACTTTCTGTCCTGTCTTTGACATTTTAGGATAGTCTTTTTGATTCGCCCCGAAACTTCTTTCTTTCTTCGATTATATGTTTTTTTGGAACACTTTTTCTGAAGACACTCTTGTCCGTCGTCCATTGAACTGATAAAGATGCTACTCGAGGAGCTAATTAAGATCAATACGTCTGTCTTTGACATTTTAGGATAGTCTTTTTGATTCGCCCCGAAACTTCTTTCTTCGATTATATGTTTTTTGGAACACTTTTTCTGAAGACACTCTTGTCCGTCGTCCATTGAACTGATAAAGATGCTACTCGAGGATTCTTCGATTATATGTTTTTTGGAACACTTTTTCTGAAGACACTCTTGTCCGTCGTCCATTGAACTGATAAAGATGCTACTCGAGGAGCTAATTAAGATCAATGTGTGGATAAACCTGATCAAATGGGTTGTTGTCTCGTCAGGAGATTTTGTTGGATACCTCAAGTTTGCAGAGTCAAAAGCTGATCAATGTCTGGATAAACCTGATCAAATGGGTTGTTGTCTCGTCAGGAGATTTTGTTGGATACCTCAAGTTTGCAGAGTCAAAAGCTTCTTCAATTTGTTAATACCTTATGTGGTTCATGGGATCAAAAGAAAAGAACTTATGGTGTCTACAATTGGAAGCAAATTTAATAGAATTGAACAGTTCTTAGCTCCACAAAGAGATGTGAGTTCTACTGGGATATAGGCTGGATATGTGTAGAACTGCCCTGCTCGGAAACTAAAAGACATAAAGCGTCTAGTTCATGGGATCCAAAAGAAAAGAACTTATGGTGTCTACAATTAGGAGCAAATTTAATAGAATTGAACAGTTCTTAACTCCACAAAGAGATGTGAGTTCTACTGGGATATAGGCTGGATATGTGTAGAACTGCCCTGCTCGGAAACTAAAAGACATAAAGCGTCTGACAACTAGCATGGAGATAAAAAAACATACGAGCAAAAATACACCAAGCAATAACAGAAACAATGGTAGATGCTCTATTCTGCATAACGTATTGTTGCACAGCACACAGAAAGAGCTAGAAAGAGTGAGTGAGTGAGTGAGAGAGAGAGAGAGAGCATGAATGAAGTTTTGAAGATAATAATTGTAGAGAAATTAGAATTAATAAAAGCGAGAGCGATGATGCTGAGGCACACAGAAAGAGCTAGAAAGAGTGAGTGAGTGAGTGAGTGAGTGAGTGAGTGAGTGAGTGAGTGAGTGAGTGAGTGAGTGAGTAAGTGAGAGAGAGAGAGAGGGAGAGAGAGAGCATGAATGAAGTTTTGAAGATAATAATTGTAGAGAAATTAGAATTAATAAAAGCGAGAGCGATGATGCTGAGGAAGCAGCATGAATGAAGTTTTGAAGATAATAATTGTAGAGAAATTAGAATTAATAAAAGCGAGAGCGATGATGCTGAGGAAGCTGAAATCCAAAGAGGCGCTAAGAGCAATAGATGAACTGAGTTGATTAATTATACATCAGTTAAAGTTTTGGATAGATGAGTAGACGAATGATGACTTGTGTTAATTAATGCTCAAGTGTAACATATTCTGATACCTCTCTGAGATTGAGATCAACACTTCTAAAGCTGTTACCTACAACAAGAAGTAATCGAATAACTCCAGATGGAAAAATGCTGAAAAGATTCCGATGCTTTGGGAAACCACAAAGAATTCTCCAAGTTCTTTGAGAAAGTAAACAGAACTCGGGTATTGAAGACATGAATGAAACCAACAACATAACTAACAATTACTATGTACTAGAAATTCCATTCTTTCATAGCAGCAACGAATCTGATCAATTTCTGTTCGAATAGTTTCCGTATTTACGCCTACGACGTTCAAGGTTCTTCACACTAGACTTAATGGACTCGCGGGGGAATGGTTCAACTTTGACATAATACTTACAAGCTTAATATCTTCATTAGGCATAATTACTATCAGCGTTGTGCTAATGTTGCCATTGATGCTTCTGCCGGCCTGTGCGTTTCATAGGTCTGGTCCTGTGGTGTGTCTTAGGTGTTGTTGTTTCGCCGATGGACAGTCAGTTCAAGGGATATCGTCTTTGGAAAAAATAATTCTCTGGTAGGAAAATTCTGGATTGTCCATTAAAAACTGGATTGAGCCTGCTAGCATCTTCTCTGGAAGCTGCTACATTCTCAAGACTATTTTTCATGTGATCTTCCAGGCGCCAACCATTGCTTTCCGGTAGAATAGTTCGTCCCTTCATTTCTACAAATTTCCTAGAAATTTGTCGGAATAACATACGTATTTTTGTTTGTAAGGGAGTGGATTATCTTTTTCTTCTTCTCTTTGAAAGGGACCACACCTACCCAACGAAGCTCCTCAATCATTTTGATTTTGATTTTTTTTTTAAAGAAATATGCAGCGGTACATTTTTCTCTTGTTCACTTCCTAGAGAGGTTTTATCTCGAAGGTATCCCAACATATTTTCGTCGACAGGGTTCATAAGAATTCTCGAGTAGATAGGTTGTTTCCTTGGTTCTCTGGTGTCTAATAAGTTCAAATCATCCAAATTGTAAAATAATATCAGTGATAAAATACCGTTTTTATGGAAACTTTATTAAATAGGTACTTTATTCCTCACTCTGTTTATACGAGAGCACTCCGTAATGAGGCATCATTAAAATATATAGAGCGTGCCACCACCCTGTATAATTATGTTTTAAAATTTATGTACATGGACACCCTCACACCTATGAGGAATTTCTCATCTTGATCTTTTCTATCCCTGATCGTCTCCTCTCTGTTGCGACACTGCTCATTTTTCTCTCCGTCTGTTCATCAAAGTCATTTCTCACATTGGCAGATCTTGCGAGACATTTCAGAATGGTATTTCGTCTGACTAATCTACTACCAAAAAATGTAAAGTAAAAAAACCGACTATACACTATTGCTTAAGGTGGAGAAAAAGAGCGATTATTTGAAAACGCCTGGCATAATCATAGGCTTAATACGCCCGAATTTAACGTATCAATTCACGGAGATTACTACTGTTGTCTGCAAACTGTTTTTTTTTTCTTCTAAAAAGGCATTTGAATTGGCTTTCGAAAAGGAGGTACGAATAGATACCAATGGCGAAATGCTAGACAACGTTTTCATCATTGTGAGCTAAACAGCAGAATGCAGGAACAAGCGTATTGAATGTTGAGACATGAGACACCCAACATGATATAGAACAAATCTCAACCAGAATCGAAGGAATGGAAGATGTCGTTTTTATACCTTCCCACACAACACGTACCTGGGCAAACTAAACAGACTACTCAGAGACCTATCCACCAATCTGAATCAACACAATTAAGTGGTTGGCCATAATAAAAATTAACACAAAAAATAATATATTCTCCCTTCCAAGCAACCAAGAGACCTCAGAAAAAAAGAGTCAAAACATCATGGTGTAGATGTAGACCTGTACATCATTGCCAAAAGAAACATATCGAATCTTGATAGGATAAAACATTGTAGTGATTTGGACTTAGCCAATGGAGAATTAACTAATTATGGTTGCAGTCTGGGTATCAGAAGAATGGGAAGTGAATGAACTTTCTGTCCTGCCAAGGGTCCATGTCTTGCAGGCGGCGGCATTTCTTATTAATTTTGTTCTTATCTCTTCCAAGTATTCAGAGTTTTTTTCCTCTCTGGGTCCTTGGATCTCTTGGTTCACCTTTTTTCTTTCATTCCAAAACCAAAATGTTTGTTTAATTAAGAGTTTGGAGAAGCGCATACATAGCGCATTAGTGTGATTATATGGAAGGCTTTCATATAGCGGACCTGCGCCTGTGGGAAGGTTCGGGATATTTATCTTAACCCATTTGAATATTTGAAACCATATCGAAATATGTAGCAAATACGAGTAAACTGTATTAGCTAATAAGACATTGCAGATATCAACAAATTATTCATTGTTCATCTAAAGAATCTAAACTAAATAATGTAGGTTCGAGAAGTTATTTTCATTCTTTATCAATATAAATAATCGGAAATGAGAAGGCTTTTTAAAGAAGTTGAATTTAAGACTTACGCCATTCTCCCTAATTAAAGACATTGCAGATATCAACAAATTATTCATTGTTCATCTAAAGAATCTAAACTAAGTAATGTAGGTTCCAGAAGTTATTTTCATTCTTTATCAATATAAATAATCGGAAATGAGAAGGCTTTTTAAAGAAGTTGAATTTAAGACTTACGCCATTCTCCAAGACATTGCAGATATCAACAAATTATTCATTGTTCATCTAAAGAATCTAAACTAAATAATGTAGGTTCGAAAAGTTATTTTCATTCTTTATCAATATAAATAATCGGAAATGAGAAGGCTTTTTAAAGAAGTTGAATTTAAGACTTACGCCATTCTCACTCACAATTTTCAGCTCACACCAAGCTTACAATTTCCAACAAACTATCTGGTCTTTCTCAAAAGTCAATTTTGAGCCCAGAAAATATTCAAATCTTCTAAAACCCGATTCCCCGAAAGTATAATTAGAGAACATGGGGTTAATGTTAGTAGAAGGTGTTAAAAGGCGCTTATTACTATCATAACAAAACTTTTTTTATTTAATATTATAATCCTATGTAGTTCAAATATGTCGAAAGGGTTCAAAATATGCCCTGAGCTGAAGCAGCCAACACAATCACAGAATATACTGGATGGTTCCCAGATAACCAAGTAGGAGGTATTATCTTGAAGTATCTGGAAAAGTAGCAAGTAGCATCAACATTACTGATATTAGCAAGAACATGAGAATGAAGGAGTGTTTGCAGAAAATTGGTTTACATCCACAAGTGTTTAGTTTTTATTAGGAAAATTAGATTACATGGTATTTCTTTTTGGGTCTTATTTGGAATAAAATTTGTCTTTTTGGGTCTTAACAATTCATACATCATTGAAAGACATCACGAGATTCATGACCAGGTGGTACAGGAAACATGAGTACATAATCTGATGTGATATTATAAGTTTGATCTGGGAGATAAACAGTCATGAATCTCGTGATGTCTTTCAATGATGTATGAATTGTTAAGACCCAAAAAGACAAATCTTATTCCAAATAAGACCCAAAAAGAAAGACCATGTAATCTAATTTTCCCAATAAAAACTAAACACTCTAATAATAAAAACATCTAATAAAAACTAAACACTTGTGGATGTAAACCAATTTTCTGCAAACACTCCTTCATTCTCATGTTCTTGCTAGTATCAGCAATGTTGATACTACTTGCTACTTTTCCAGATACTTCAAGATAATACCTCCTACTTGATTATCTGGGAACCATCCAGTATATTCTGTGATTGTGTTGGCTGCTTCAGCTCAGGGCATATTTTGAACCCTTTCGACATATTTGAACTATAGATACTGAAGTAAGAATTGAGTTTTCTTCTACAAGTTGTGAACTTGCCAAACTCGGCCATCCCTCGTCTCGATAAATCTTTCCTTTTGAAGCAACACATAGACATGAGAGATACATATGCTTGACATTGTATACAAATTGTGACTGGAACTATATTTATATCAACACTCCGCATGACTCTGTGAACTATTCCCTCCCTGATATTAGATACTGAAGTAAGAATTGAGTTTTCTTCGACAAGTTGTGAACTTGCCAAACTCGGCCATCCCTCGTCTCGATAAATCTTTCCTTTTGAAGCAACACATAGACATGAGAGATATGCTTGACATTGTATACAAATTGTGACTGGAACTATATTTATATCAACACTCCGCATGACTCTGTGAACTATTCCCTCCCTGATAAAGTCGAGAGTACAATCTGTGTTGTTAATTTATGACCATTTGGAGAACACATAATACTGTCTGAGTGAGTTCTACAAGATCCTGGTAATGGTTTGGCGCAGAGTTCCCCAATGTCCACGGGATCGGAGATGTCAACAATGTTGTCTAGATTCCCAGGCCAGACTTCGGTCCCGATGTGTATTTACTTATTTGATTTAAACTCTTTTTTTTTTCTTTACTTTTTGTGAAATTCTTGAATTCATTATGCAAGAAACCTGGTCATTGTTTCATTTGTGGCCGTTTGTTTTCCACTTGGCGCAGAGTTCCCCAATGTCCACGGGATCGGAGATGTCAACAATGTTGTCTAGATTCCCAGGCCAGACTTCGGTCCCGATGACATTGTCAAAGCATTTCCTTCGAGCACTTCACCAAGACGCAATGTCTTCCCAAGTGCCCAATTTTATCGTTTGTGATGATTTCTATATGGGTTTCGAATTCTTCATTGATTTTTGTTTCAAGATCCGTTTTCTTTGTCATGGTTGGCACCAAGGCGCTCAGTTTACCTCTGTTTCATTTTGATTATATGAGAACTTGGTCTACCATATTTGTGTAGATTCCATGCTGAACAGTTATGATTTTGACCTGTTCTTGGAGGAAATGTTAATGAGTCTCGATAGTTAGTTAAACTCTATCAGAGATCTTTGGTAAGCGGAAAACCCCAAGTAAATGTCTCACGCTTTCAGATTCCCCATAATAATCTCCCATGTCCTTTCTTTTGAATCGAGAGCCAGACCGAGACTATCTCACATTCCAGAGGATATTTCGGTGTCTGCGAGGTCCCCCTACTATCCCATGTCTAGTATTTACAATCACAAGTCTTGTACGAGTAAGCCTACTTACTAGGTTGAGGTTGAGAGTTTGCATTAGAAAAGAAATGTCTGAGGCAAAGTCTGTCGGAGCTTGATTTCGAATTACATCATCAGAAATAATGAAGATCTCCTCAACTTTACTCACAAATCAACATGAGCCGAAACTCGACTCTGTGATTTCCATATTGTAAATATTAAACACATCTACACTATTATTTCTGATGATAGGAAGAAAATCAGCATCCGATAAAACAATGTACGTATGAACATTGAACATTGTTGCATCAGAAATTCCAGATAAGAAAGTGGGGGTGATCTTTACTAACTACCTGGAAAACTCGGATCACTTCAATCTTCAATTCCGAAAACCCAAGCTGAGCAAAACTGGAAATCATGACCAGTAATCTCCTAAAGTAAAGCCGAATCCAAAAATTCACTTCAATCTTCAATTCCGAAAACCCAAGCTGAGCAAAACTGGAAATCATGACCAGTAATCTCCTAAAGTAAAGCCGAATCCAAAAGCAACCTCGGAATACTGTGAGAATTTACATAAAAATATATAAATTCTATGCATTAAATTAGAAATGCGACCCATGGCAATGACATGCAAAGATACTCGCATGTTACCCAGACGGATTAAAATGGTTCGTGTTCTTCATCTTCTTTTCACAATGGGAACTGGTTCGCCCACAAGATTTCAGTTGGCATATTGTACGAGGCATAACTATTTTTATTGATATGTTTACATGCTGCCGATTGAACGTTCAATGTTCGGTTGATATGATAAATACAACGTCCACACCTTATGACGTCCGGTGTTGAGCCGCCCTTTATTTCCATTCATTTCTCACACTTGATCTTATACTGCTCCAAGGGTCCATGTCTTGCAGGCGGCGGCATTTCTTATTAATTTTGTTCTTATCTCTTCCAAGTATTCAGAGTTTTTTTCCTCTCTGGGTCCTTGGATCTCTTGGTTCACCTTTTTTCTTTCATTCCAAAACCAAAATGTTTGTTTAATTAAGAGTTTGGAGAAGCGCATACATAGCGCATTAGTGTGATTATATGGAAGGCTTTCATATAGCGGACCTGCGCCTGTGGGAAGGTTCGGGATATTTATCTTAACCCATTTGAATATTTGAAACCATATCGAAATATGTAGCAAATACGAGTAAACTGTATTAGCTAATTCAAGACATTGCAGATATCAACAAATTATTCATTGTTCATCTAAAGAATCTAAACTAAATAATGTAGGTTCGAGAAGTTATTTTCATTCTTTATCAATATAAATAATCGGAAATGAGAAGGCTTTTTAAAGAAGTTGAATTTAAGACTTACGCCATTCTCACTCACAATTTTCAGCTCACACCAAGCTTACAATTTCCAACAAACTATCTGGTCTTTCTCAAAAGTCAATTTTGAGCCCAGAAAATATTCAAATCTTCTAAAACCCGATTCCCCGAAAGTATAATTAGAGAACATGGGGTTAATGTTAGTAGAAGGTGTTAAAAGGCGCTTATTACTATCATAACAAAACTTTTTTTATTTAATATTATAATCCTATGTAGTTCAAATATGTCGAAAGGGTTCAAAATATGCCCTGAGCTGAAGCAGCCAACACAATCACAGAATATACTGGATGGTTCCCAGATAACCAAGTAGGAGGTATTATCTTGAAGTATCTGGAAAAGTAGCAAGAAGCATCAACATTGCTGATACTAGTAAGAACATGAGAATGAAGGAGTGTTTGCAGAAAATTGGTTTACATCCACAAGTATTTATATGTTTTTATTATTAGATTATTACAGTGTTTAGTTTTTATTAGGAAAATTAGATTACATGGTCTTTCTTTTTGGGTCTTATTTGGAATAAAATTTGTCTTTTTGGGTCTTAACAATTCATACATCATTGAAAGACATCACGAGATTCATGACTGCATGTTTCCTGTACCACCTGTGATGATTTTGCTGTGGAGATACCACCTTGTATGAGGAAAGGTAACATAAGAGTGTACATGAGGTAAATCGTGTTTGTATATAATTTAGTTTATGTATCTCCCAGATCAAACTTATAATACCTATCACATCAGATTATGTACTCATGTTTCCTGTACCACCTGAGATGATTTGATACCACCTTGTATGAGGTAAGGTAACATAAGAGTGTACATGAGGTAAATCGTGTTTGTATATAATTTAGGTGCATTCCACCGCTCTTCATAGCACCACCGCTCCTCCAGCCTCATTTCAATGTTCAAGTCTCGAGATAATTAAATACTTGTTAAAAATTATAACTTTACAACTGGAGGCTATGTTTTTAACTAACACCATAAAAATAACTATACCATCTCTTCTCAGCCATAGAATCGTTCCTATATACGTCCGTATGGTATATTGACTCTCGATTCTCTTCTTATTTATTTTAAAATTGCATTTTTCTTTGACGGTGTTTGGGGGATAAATATAAATCTATGGGATAATAATAAGATTGCTATGATTAATAATGATTTTTTATTGGAAAAAGATAAATAAAAAAGATAATGGGTGCAACAATACGTTATGCAGAATAGAGCATCTACCATTGTTTCTGTTATTGCTTGGTGTATTTTTGCTCGTATGTTTTTTTATCTCCATGCTAGTTGTCAGACTCTTTATGTCTTTTAGTTTCCGAGCAGGGCAGTTCTACACATATCTAGCCTATATCCCAGTAGAACTCACATCTCTTTGTGGAGCTAAGAACTGTTCAATTCTATTAAATTTGCTCCCAATTGTAGACACCATAAGTTCTTTTCTTTTGGATCCCATGAACCACATAAGCTATTAACAAATTGAAGAAGCTTTTGACTCTGCAAACTTGAGGTATCCAACAAAATCTCCTGACGAGACAACAACCCATTTACGCGCTACAAAACGTGCAGACAATTTCGCTAATTTTTTAGACTGATAGACCCTGTTTAGACCCTTCATATTGACGACGAATCGAACCCTTTTGTAAAATCTCTTTGGAAGATTTTTCCAGGTATTCCACTTTCGGCATCGGGAAGTATCTACAATTTTCACCGATTTCAAAAGCTCGTGATTTCAGCTTCGGTTGTTTCACGTTGACACTTTCTCGAGCCGCCTTTTTGGACATACCTTTCCTCTCATTTAAGTATTTCTACTTTCGTTTTCCTTTGTGTTTGGTTTTCTTTTTCGCTCTCCTCCTCTTCTCCCGTATGTCTCGCTCATTCTTCTTCATCTTTCGTGCTCAACATTCAGGGGAATTCTCTCACCGATGAGATGTGATTACCAGGCCAAGAAATTGAAGATCCCGAAAAGTTCGATTGGTGTCCTGGGTCCCTGGGACTTTGATAGTCATTGTCAGCAACTTACAGGTAAAAGTTCACATTGATCAAGAGCACTTTCAATATTGATCAAGAAAGTGACCAACTGCCAAAAGTCAAAGGGTAAAAACGTTTAAAAGTTGTAGAATGTAGACACTGCAATTGGTCAAGGGCTCACTTGCATAAGGCCTAATAATTGGCACAACTTGTTGCTTCACCAGATACATTTTTACCTCGTTAAAGTTTCGATGTTATACCCGACATTCAGGGGAATTCTCTCACCGAATAGATGTGATTACCAGGCCAAGAAATTGAAGATCCCGAAAAGTTCGATTGGTGTCCTGGGTCCCTGAGTCCAGACTTTGATTGTCATTGTCAGCAACTTACAGGTAAAGTTCACATTAATCAAGAGCACTTTCAATATTGATCAAGAAAGTGACCAACTGCCAAAAGTTAAAGGGTAAAAACTTTTAAAAGTTGTAGAATGTAGACACTGCAATTGATCAAAGGCTCACTTACATAAGGCCTAATAATTGGCACAACTTGTTGCTTCACCAGATACATTTTTACCTCGTTAAAGTTTCGATGTTATACCCTGTATAAGATCGAACTTTTGAAAAAGGTCACCCTGTAAGGGGCATTGTTATGAATGCTGCGCAACAGGATTTCAAAATAAATAACCTGGTTGAAACTGTCTTGTGTTTCTGAAAGCGCCGGGTTACGTGTTTAACATTCTTTTTAGTCCTAAATATATACAGCCCCTTGTGTAACTGACTGACTCACTCACTGACTCACTTACTCATACTAATTCTAACCCACTTCTAGATGGTTTTTTATACAACTCGTTGTTTCTGTTTCATTGTTTTCTCCTGTGTTGACTTCTAATGTTTCTCTTGTCCTTTTCGGTTTGATTTTCTGGTATTCCGTTTCGTCGTTTGGACCTTATCTTCGTTTTTACTTTCTGGGGCTGTTCTTTCCGGAAGGGATTTCACTTTTCACTAATAGTGCCCGGTGATTATTCAGATTTAAGCCTATCTTCGTTTTTACTTTCTGGGGCTGTTCTTTCCGGAAGGGATTTCACTTTTCACTACTAGTGCCCGGTGATTATTCAGATTTAAGCCTACCACCCAGCGCTTAAAAAATCGATCCAGACTAGAACTTCGACCACCAGGATCATCAGGATTATACCATTTTCTTTGTCAACCCCGGACAAAGATTTGTCGACGCAAGATTGAAGCTGGGAGACACACCAATTAATCAAGGAAATGAGGATGAAATTTTGACTAATGATAACAGGAGACGAGAAATTATCTTTGGTTCTTCTGGACCAATAAGATCCGAACAGAAAGAGAAGAATCTCATTTGTTTGAAAGGAATTCCATTCTGTGTGCAGGTTGCAGAGCATTACCTCGCGCCTATCATGTGATCCCTCATGTTATTTTACGTGTGGTAAAGAAGCGATGCAAGAAGATTTTGGCGACCACAAAAAAGCACCTCCCAGGATGCTGAAGGATATCGAGCTGAGAAGAGATACTTAATACTTTATTCATCTCAGAAGCCTGACAAATCCGGGAGCCTCATTATTTCTTGTTTGTTCATCTCGAAAATGTCAACAAATGATCGCTATTGTCGGTGGCGAAATATCGAGACTGAAAATCTCGGCTCAAGGTTGAACTTGAGAATTTTGTTTTTACACTTGTCCGACAATTTTCGCTATATACAACTATCAGGGGAAAGCGCCTCTCTGTTGCCTAAATTTAATGGATGTATGACATCTAAGGTTTCTAAAGAGCTTACATTTTACATGGGTTTCAAAATTCAAAACTTTGCTGAAAAACAAAGGAAATTCTCAAGTTTACAAAATCGCGCCACATTCCAACCAAGATCGAAGGGCAAAGGAATTCCAACATAATATTCAATCCTTGAGACAAAACCCGTTCGGTACTGCCAGGCCAGATCGATCAGGTGACGTACTTTACAACTTACAGGCACAGGCAACTGAGGCAACTATTGAGGACACTCCGGGCACCTAATGATCTGAATGGAATGGTAATGATGAAGGGTAGGTGATATGGTAACTTCATAGATTGTGTCCCCATCTTTACCAATATAATCGATGTACACCCTCGATATTAGGGCAAAGGAATTCCAACATAATATTCAATCCTTGAGACAAAACCCGTTCGGTACTGCCAGGCCAGATCGATCAGGTGACGTACTTTACAACTTACAGGCACAGGCAACTGAGGCAACTATTGAGGACACTCTGGGCACCTAATGATCTGAATCATCTGAATGGTATGGTAATGATGAAGGGTAGGTGATATGGTAACTTCATAGATTGTGTCCCCATCTTTACCAATATAATCGATGTACATACTCTGGGCACCTAATGATCTGAATGGTATGGTAATGATGAAGGGTAGGTGATATGGTAACTTCATAGATTGTGTCCCCATCTTTACCAATATAATCGATGTACACCCTCGATATTCAAGAGCTCAGAAATTCAAAACTGTTCCCAGACCGATCAATTTTCGGGTGATATTATTGATGACTTTGTAGCGTCTGGGAGGCAGCCCCTTCTCCAATCCAGGGCAGACAATAAATTGTGATAATTTGTTGACATAACGGTGAATTCAAAACTGTTCCCAGACCGATCAATTTTCGGGTGATGTTATTGATGACTTTGTAGCGTCTGGGAGGCAGCCCCTTCTCCAATCCAGGGCAGACAATAAATTGTGATAATTTGTTGACATAACGGTAGTCGACTCTCGGTAATTCAAACCTTCGATAATTCGAAACTCTCGATAAATCGAAGCAACTGTCTGGTCCCTTGAAAAACTCTACCTCTGTCCAGAATGGAATATTTGGTAATCCTGACAGGATGAGACCGAGAATTTCCTTTGTCCTTCTACTACTGAAAACTAAAGGCATTCTGAAAGATGTTTTTTCTGGCCGCAGATGTAGGAATAAACTAAAATTAGTAGGTTGTTCGACGAATTAGATATTGCATAATTTTTCCTAGACAAGTTAGATCTGTTAGATGAATCTATAAACCTTCTTAATTTGGAGAACAAAAACATTTTCACCATAGACACGCACGCCAAAACCCCCAGAAGGCAGTTTGTATCAATCATTCTCTAGTTGGGCCGGATCTTGCGATATCCAAGTCCTAGGATGTCAAACAATTCGTAGAAGTAGAGCCCCTAGCGCCCACAACTATCTTTAATTATAATAATTAAGCACCTCCCAGGATGCTGAAGGATATCGAGCTGAGAAGAGATACTTAATACTTTATTCATCTCAGAAGCCTGACAAATAACCCGGGAGCCTCATTATTTCTTGTTTGTTCATCTCGAAAATGTCAACAAATGATCGCTATTGTCGGTGGCGAAATGTCGAGACTGAAAATCTCGGCTCAAGGTTGAACTTGAGAATTTTGTGTTTACACTTGTCCGACAATTTTCGCTATATAAAACCATCAGGGGAAAGCGCCTCTCTGTTGCCTAAATTTAATGGATGTATGACATCTAAGGTTTCTAAAGAGCTTACACTTTACATGGGTTTCAAAATTCAAAACTTTGCTGAAAAACAAAGGAAATTCTCAAGTTTACAAAATCGCGCCACATTCCAACCAAGATCATGTCATTGTCAGCAACTTGCAGGTAAAGTTCACATTGATCAAGAGCACTTTCAATATTGATCAAGAAAGTGACCAACTGCCAAAAGTCAAAGGGTAAAAACTTTTAAAAGTTGTAGAATGTAGACACTGCAATTGATCAAAGGCTCACTTGCATAAGGCCTAATAATTGGCACAACTTGTTGCTTCACCAGATACATTTTTACCTCGTTAAAGTTTCGATGTTATACCCAACCAAGATCCACAGCGAAGGTAAAAAATGGAAAGAAATCAAGATCAAAAAATCAAATTGATGATGATTTAACAGTGATTAATGTTGAAATTCAATGGATCCTCGGACCACTTTGATAATTTAATCGATTACAAAAAATTCAGCCTATTACATTCTGAATAGGTTTTAAATAAATACGCTTATTATAATAGTTGCCTGACCAGCACAAATTAAATTTCCAAGAGAAGAAAATGCTCCCAGGCAATAAATTAACTTCTGGGTCGTGTACCGCCGAACTTCAAGCTAGATGTCGTATGGAAATCAGAAAATTATTCAAAAATGAATAAATACGCTTATTATAATAGTTGCCTGACCAGCACAAATTAAATTTCCAAGAGAAGAAAAAGCTCCCAGGCAATAAATTAACTTCTGGGTCGTGTACCGCCGAACTTCAAGCTAGATGTCGTATGGAAATCAGAAAATTATTCAAAAATCGTATAATTCGTAGTAAAAAAATATATACGCGTGTCTGAGTCGTGGACCAAGGTCGTTATCCTATAACTATTAGGATTCTGAGGTAGTGCAAAAAATTAAGAAACGCGAAATGTCCAATTTCAAGAGCTTTGGGGTGTTCTATTTTGAGGGTTTTCCAATTCAATGGAAGATGAAATTTTGATGGACGTTGCAATGAGTTTGGATGTGAGCTTTCCAGTTTGGATGTGAGCTTTCCAGTTTGGATGTGACGAAGGCGGTATTTTTTGATGTAATCGCAAGTTTGGTATTTGATGATAAAGTTAGGTTCAAGGAACGAGAGAGGACAGTTTTTTTTTTTCTTTTTTCTTTTTTCTTCTTCTTCTTCTTCTTCTTCTTTTTTTTCGAGAAAAATTGTTCAAGAATTCCAAAGAAAAACATACCCAAACTTGTGGCCTATTGTTATTCAGAAATGATTGAACTTCGGAACGAGGAGAGAGGACAGTTTTTTTTTTTCGAGAAAAATTGTTCAAGAATTCCAAAAAAAAAACATACCCAAACTTGTGGCCTATTGTATTGTTATTTAGAAATGATTGAGCTTCTTTGATTTTGACGGTCAATCTTTTGATTTTGGTTCATTTTCTATTTTTAATTGGAACATTTTGACATCTCTGTGCCTCAAATGGTTCTGCTGGTTAATAAAGTAATTTGGCACATGATCAAAGAAAATAAAGACCTCAACATTACAGAGGATTTCATCAAATCAACCAATTTATCAAATGTACACACAGCTCTGGGTATAGTCCATTGTTATTGAACTTCTTTGATTTTGACGGTCAATCTTTTGATTTTGGTTTATTTTCTATTTTTAATTGGAACATTTTGACATCTCTGTGCCTCAAATGGTTCTGCTGGTTAATGAAAAAATTTGGCACATGATCAACGAAAATAAAGACCTCAACATTACAGAGGATTTCATCAAATCAACCAATTTATCAAATGTACACACAGCTCTGGGTATAGTCCATTGTTCTTTACAAAGTATTAAATATTAAATTGAGAATACAACTTAATAATTCCATATCATATACGCGTCTTGCGACACACTGTCGAGACGAGACTATGTACTCCATATAACAAAGTACATTGTGTAAGCAAATACAATATATTTTTTTGCAAAAATTAAAAGAGGCCCATCGTAGGGTTTCAAAAAAAAAAATATTTGTCAAGATAAACTTCCGTCTATTAGGAGAGTTGTGTGGCGAATAAAAAGATTCAAATATCATTGTACAGAAGAGAATTTTAATTAGTTACACATTTTTCTGTCGAGATTTATGTATATTTTTGAATTACATAAATGTTGTGAGGATTTCGATAGGATCATTTAGAGCAGTCATTAAACCACTTAGATTAAACGTGCAATGTATAACGTATAACCCAGGTCAAGGTTCTATTTTACAGGACGGGGGGGACGAGTTTGGGACGAATTTCCGTGGAAACAAAGGTACCCTACTAAATTTATTTATTTAGACTAAATATTTATAGGTACAATGTATAACGTATAACCCAGGTCAAGGTTCTACTTTAGAGGACGGGGGGGACAAGTTTGGGACGAATTTCCGTGGAAAGGAAGGTACCCTACTAAATTTATTTATTTAGACTAAATATTTATAGGTAGGTACACAATTACTTAGTCCTCGGACAATCTCTACCATTCAACCTTAAATGGTTTTCCTGTGAGATAAAAGAGCCCACAAATTCCACCAGGTCAAGGTTCTATTTTAGAGGACGGGGGGGACGAGTTTGGGACGAATTTCCGTGGAAACAAAGGTACCCTACTAAATTTATTTATTTAGACTAAATATTTATAGGTACACAATTACTTAGTCCTCGGACAATCTCTACCATTCAACCTTAAATGGTTTTCCTGTGAGATAAAAGAGCCCACAAATTCCACGCCGTGCTGATTGCTTATCACGAAGGTCTGAGCGAGTCAGCCGCAGCGCCTCGCGTCAGCAAAAATCCGATTTTCATAAAATTCCAAGTGTGGGAAAATACTAGAGGACACACAGACCAACACGGTTCGCAGGAACAGCTGATTAATGTAAACAAAAGTCATATGACGAGCCAGACACTGTGATTGGTTACAAATTCCACGCCGTGCTGATTGCTTATCACGAAAGTCTGAGCGAGTCAGCCGCATCGCCTCGCGTCAGCAAAAATCCGATTTTCATAAAATTCCAAGTGTGGGAAAATATTAGAGGACACACAGACCAACACGGTTCGCAGGAACAGCTGATTAATGTAAACAAAAGTCATATGACGAGCCAGACACTGTGATTGGTTACTGGGACTGTCTCGGACTCTCTCTACTTGGAAACTATTTAGTTTTACGAGCCCAGATACTTGGCATTCTTTATATTGTGTAGTCTGCAGGTTCAATAAACAATACACGTAACATGGATACACGAGCAAGTCTAGGCTCTATGTGCAGTTCCAGGCATTATGAGTTGGGTATATGGGCTGGGATATACTGTATATAGAAAGGCGCGCGTACATAGGCTCATTTTGCACACCTATCCACATTAGCCATTGAGAGCCAGGAATGCTGTGCAACTTACAGCTTCTAACTTCTAATGAAGCTATGAACCAAAAAGAATGGAACATTTTTCCTCTGTCCACAATGGAACATTTGGTAATCCTGACAGAATGAGACCGAGAATTTCCTTTGTCCTTCTATTACTGAAAACTAAAGGTACTGAAAACTAAAGGCATTCTGAAAGATGGGCGTTTTTTCCGGATCATTTTTCCTCTGTCCACAATGGAACATTTGGTAATCCTGACAGGATGAGACCGAGAATTTCCTTTGTCCTTCTATTACTGAAAACTAAAGGTACTGAAAACTAAAGGCATTCTGAAAGATGGGCGTTTTTTCTGGCCGCAGATGTAGGAATAAACCAAAATTGTAAGGTTGTTCGACGAATTGGATATTGCATAATTTTTCCTAGACAAGTTAGATGAATCTATAAACCTTCATAATTTGGAGAACAAAAACATTTTCACCATAGACACGCACGCCAAAACCCCCAGAAGGCAGTTTGTATCAATCATTCTCTAGTTGGGTCGGATCTTGCGATATCCAAGTCCTAGGATGTCAAACAATTCGTAGAAGTAGAGCCCCTAGCGCCCACAACTATCTATTCTTTATTAATTATAATAATTATCAATCTTATGAGCAGTTTGACTATTTTTACGGAAATTTACAATTCAAATTTGTTGTCCGAAACTTCATCGTTTGTTCGCCTCAAAATTCTGAAAAAAGGCATCTAAAAATTTGTAGAGACTGGAAAATTACTTCGAAATCATCCAGCCAAAGCGGTCTTCTGGTGACCACAGAAACCGTGTAGTGCTTACTTAGCACATACCAGAAGTATCGGTAATCAAGCAAGTCTTGGAGTCCAAATAATGAAAAATCGCTTTTCGAAACATAAGTTCAAATTACGATAATAATTATCAATCTTATGAGCAGTTTGACTATTTTTACGGAAATTTACAATTCAAATTTGGTGTCCGAAACTTCATCGTTTGTTCGCCTCAAAATTCTGAAAAAGGGCATCTAAAAATTTGTAGAGACTGGAAAATTACTTCGAAATCATTCAGCCAAAGCGGTCTTCTGGTGACCACAGAAACCGTGTAGTGCTTACCTAGCACATACCAGAAGTATCAGTAATCAAGCAAGTCTTGGAGTCCAAATAATGAAAAATCGCTTTTCGAAACATAAGTTCAAATTACGTTCTTGGTAAATTGCACAAAATACACGCAGCAAATTGCTCGCCTAATGTCAATTGTGCTGTTTTCTCATGAATTGATATCAAATTTGTTGATTAGTGACTAGTGTTTGAAATTCATTGAATGTGCTTTTGCTTTGTAACTTGAAAGACGAGAATCTTGTCCACCTGTAGGGAATATAACGTGCTCTGAACTGTTATGCTGGAATACCGTGGATTTGGACAGCATTACCTACAAGAACATGCTGGGACATCTGAATTTACAAAAAAAAAAGAAGAAGAAAAAATGCATTTTGATCTAATTAAGAAAATCACCCCACAGAGCATTGCCAGAAACCCGCTTAACATACCAAGGTCTCCAATGGCAAATCAATTCGATTGGCGAAAAAAGAAGTTGCCGAAAATGTATTGATAGTAAAAAGAAAAAAAAATCAGGAGGTGACGTCATTTCCTCTGATAACAAATTCGGAATCAGCTGAGAACAAAAAATAATTGATAAGAGGAAAGTCTTATCAATCTCGGCTCAATGGAAACAGCTGACTAGCTCTATTAGGGAAACTATTTGACTCGTCAGCAAAACGTGACTTTGACACCAGTTGGGGCCAAGGAGGCACGGATGGGTTGAAACTTGTTAGGAAAGTCTTGGGACAAAAACAGGGATCACCTAGCTGGCATTTTGGGGCAGCAATGAATAGAAGTCAAATTTGAAAGGGAGTATGGGAAAATCTGATTTTGGAAAAAAGAATGGCAAAAAAAGGCCACAAATTTCTGTACCTGTGAAATCTGCCTGTACAAATAGGTACCTACAGGTACAGACACTTAATTGAAAGCTACAAAGAATCGAAATACGTCTGCCTTCTTCGGGAATTGTGAATCTAAACAAGGGAAATAAGCATGATAAGAACATCACCATGCGAAAGAAAGCTTGAAGAACTCTTCGCAAGGCCCTGGAGACAGCTGATAGATTCCAGACCACACTCGAAAAGAAATGGCAAAAAAAAGGCCACAAATTTCCGTACCTGTAAAATCTGCCTGTACAAATAGGTACAGGTACGGACACTTAATTGAAAGCTACAAAGAATCGAAATACGTCTGCCTTCGTCGGGAATTGTGAATCTAAACAAGGGAAATATGCATGATAAGAACATCACCATGCGAAAGAAAGCTTGAAGAACTCTTCGCAAGGCCCTGGAGACAGCTGATAGATTCCAGACCACACTCAACACTCTGGGTACAGGTAACTCTGCCCTTCTACCTGGGCTCATGGTGATTCCTAATTATAAAAACTGTTACCCAAGACTGGGACGAGAGAGAGGGACTTGAAAAAACAAAAATATCTTTTTATAGAACCGTCCCGAACCTTGATTTCTTCGAGTTCCGAGAATTGAGCTCTTCACAAGAACGAAAATAGGGCCTTTAGAAGACGAAGAGGTGAAGAGAGAGAGGCAGAACCTTGCCGGTATTATCTAATAAAAGACAAAGGAGAAGGAAAAAGGTATATTAACCCGTTTCGTACGTGTACCACAAAAAAATCAATTGCGAAGTTGTCTAAAATCAACCGTATTGACACCAATGGTGATGGACTCAGTTCAAAACCAGCCTATAACAAGGTTGAGGCAGAACCTTGCCGGTATTATCTAATAAAAGACAAAGGAAAAAGGTATATTAACCCGTTTCGTACGTATACCACGAAAAAATCAATTGCGAAGTTGTCTAAAATCAACCGTATTGACACCAATGGTGATGGACTCTGTTCAAAACCAGCCTATAACAAGGTTGATGAAACCACAGGTATAAATTGTTCATAACGAGCTTCAAGGGAGGGAGGATTTTCCTTTTCTGAAAATTTTCCAGCATATTTTTCTGTCTACCAACAAGAGCAGGATTCTAGATCACAGTTCCGTCAAGGGTTAACATGTCCTACCCAATAATAAGGCCTCAAAACAATTTATAATGTAATGTGTTGTATAATACATATCGATACAATGATTTATATTGAGGTAATATCATTAAGATTATTACCTGTCCTTATTACATGAGAAGGTTTAACTGTTATTGCGACAAATGTAAACCCGCGAAGAATCACTTTTGGCCCGCCAATCAAAAGACAAAAGGGTCTTTGAATGCCAAAAAATTACTTCGCATTTTGTGTATTTAGACAAAATTTGATCACGAAATTTGACTACCTATTTCTCTGTGATGGATATTTATCAAAAATTTCATCTTCTCTTTCTCTGTGATGGATATGTATCAAAAATGTCATCTTCTCCAAAAGACTAGGATTTAACTGGAGTCGAAAATCTCAGTTAAAACCATTAGGCAGATGATTTCAAAATCATTCATTTGAACCTACAGAATTTTACACCAGTTCTCGGAATTACACATAAAAACACCGTAAGATGTTTCCTGTTCAAAAAAAAAAAAGGAGGAACACACAATGGGCCCTCTTCAAAGGTCTTACGTAGATGTAGATAATTTTGAGTGCTCCTTGATTTTCTAGAAAGAGACTTTTTAATGGACATTAGTTTTGGATTCTTGAAAAAAATTCTACTGACTATGAATACAACTGATGGTTTTCAATAATAATTATTCAATTTCAATTTTTCATTATTGGTTGGGAGCTGAGGTAAGAATCTGCAGAGAAAATCAGAGAATTCTGAGATTGTTAATGATTTGTGCAAGGTAACTGACACCTGTCCAATAGCTACATACCAGCAGCAAGATTAACTTGCCAATGATATTCAATTTCAATTTTTCATTATTGGTTGGGAGTTGAGGTAAGAATCTGCAGAGAAAATCTAAGAATTCTGAGATTGTTAATGATTTGTGCAAGGTAACTGACACCTGTCCAATAGCTACATACCAGCAGCAAGATTAACTTGCCAATGAGTTTAACAACAAATAATTACCTATCAACCATTTATTAACTACATTTCCAAGAAGATTTACTTATACCTAGGTAGGTAATTTACAAAAGCTTTAATGTTTGATGAAAGAGAAGAAAATCCAGAACTTCTGTTTGAAAATAATGTGTATTCCAGAGCGTTTTTAAGTCAAATTTCAATGAAATGAATTCTTCTATTACTTATATTAATCACTTTTTTAACATTTATTGTGACTAGGTACAAAAATATTCCTAATTTTGGACCCTCTGCCTTGAAGACGATTTTTTTAGAAAGCTGCTCAAATTCCTCACGTTCTTCTTCTCATGAACCTTTTTTTATCCAAAATATGTGAGAAAAAATGTTCATATTGTGAGTGTGATGTTTGTAAATTATGATTTTTACCTATTTCTGATAAAAATCTAACACCCCTTTCATCTTTATTGTTTTCAGCGCGATTTCAAAGCAAAAACCGAATAGGAGTATTCTGGGATACTTTGTTTAGAACTAGGGCTATTAGTATTAGCGGAGAACTAAAAAAAAGATCCTTCATCAGAAAATTCAGAAATGTGAGAACTTTTTTCGAAGGATCAGACATTGCTGACAATTTTTGCTCGAGGCTATTTTTGAAGGAAGGATCTTGGTCAAATATTTGCTCAATTACATGATTTCTTCCTTCCAGAGGTGACGGATTGGATAAGTAGTTAATGTAAAGAGACATATTTGAGTAACCAATGATACCTACCTACCTACATCCTACTAAAACACAAGTATGAAATAAATTGTTAATAAGTATAAAGTCTTATTCAAATAATTAAAAAGAAAAAAAAAATCTTCAGGCAAACTCGAACCCACGACCTCCGGACTACACCACTGGTAAATCTCGATGTCCATCAAAAAGTTCCCCAGTCCACTGTTTATAATTTAATTAGACGTGTTACCACCCTCTTGCATAGATTAGGTATAGTGAATTAAAATATAATCATGGTCTACTTTCAGAACCACTGTTTTTTTTTTTTTTAAATGCTCACACTTTACAAAGCTCTACAAGGTTACGCCGATGTCTTGACGGACCGAAGCAGCTTTGGTAGTAGCTACCTGGTGATTTACTTGGTAGTTCATGAGGTAAATTTTGCTCACAGTTTAGCCAGATGTGTTCCCTTTTTCTCTCATCTTACAGAAGTCATCATTCAGGGAAAAAAAAGAAGTTCAAATTAAGGATTCAGTAGGTAACGTAAGTACATACTTCTACCTAAAGATTTAATAGGTCTTGACAGATTGATTTCTATGTAGGAGCCTTTTTTAGCATAATTTTGCGCTATTCTTAAATCTTAAATGCTAATTTTTAGCGCTGATTACAGAGCCAAGCTGACTTTGGAGTAGGTATTGAATTACATACAGGTTGCTAAGATTCAGTAGGTAGTTAAAAAATTAAAAAAAGAGTTAAGTAAGTAGGTAGGCATTTCAGTAAAGTGTCGGGATTTTATGCACAACATTGGTCTTCTCAGGTGAATTTTTTCAGTAGGTAGTTAAATGGGTTTCGAGTTTTGAGATCCCATTTTCTGTCTGACACCATTTTACTGAACCTAAAAATGTTGGTTAAATCCAACTTTGGGACTACCCACCAACATCTTGATTTTCTGGCCAACTCATGAGCTCGCACAGAACAAGTTTACTTTGAGATGTATGGGCAAACAGCCCTAAAGGATGGAATGAGCTTATACGAATCTATAAATTTGTTATTATGTATATGCTTATTATTTAATACTTGCATAAAAAAAAAAGAAGTTCAAATTAGGGATTCAGTAGGTAACGTACATACTTCTACCTAAAGATTTAATAGGTCTTGACAGATTGATGTAGGAGCCTTTTTTTAGCATAATTTTGCGCTATTCTTAAATCTTAAATGCTAATTTTTAGCGCTGATTACAGAGCCAAGCTGACTTTGGAGTAGGTATTGAATTACATACAGGTTGCTAAGATTCAGTAGGTAGTTAAAAAATTAAAGAAAGAGTTGGGTAAGTAGGTAGGTAGGTACTTCAGTAAAGTGTCGGGATTTTACGTTCAACATTGGGCTTCTCAGGTGATTTTTTCCAGTAGGTAGTGAAATGGGTTTTGAGATCCCATTTTTTGTCTAACACCATTTTACCGAACCTAAAAATGTTGGTTAAATTCAACTTTGGGACTACCCACCAACATCTTGATTTTCTGGCCAACTCATGAGCTCGTACGGAACAAGTCCACTTTGAGGTGTTTGGGCAAACAGCCCTAAAGGATGGAATGAGCTTATACGAATCTATAAATTTGTTATTATGTATATGCTTATTATTTAATACTTGCATAATATTATTAATCGACCTTATTACTTGCAACAGGTCCTTCTCAACCTAACCTTTTTCCTACCTACCTCATTTGATATTTCTTTGTTCCAACACCTCCATATCATACAGGTTCTATCTTAGATTAATATCTTTATCACTTACCTACCTACCTCATTTGATATTTCTTTGTTCCAACACCTCCATATCATACAGGTTCTATCTTAGATTAATATCTTTATCACTTAATCCTACCTACCTCATTTGATATTTCTTTGTTCCAACACCTCCATATCATACAGGTTCTATCTTAGATTAATATCTTTATCACTTAATTTCTTCGTTTTTTCTGATTGTATGCAAAATAAAATTCTGCTTCAAGAGTAGGTACTATCTCATTACCACCCAAGCTGTTATATGTAGCACCTAGATCTCAAGGTAGATCCTACCTCGTGCAGGCTCTTGAATTTCAAGATATCTACCTCCTACCTGTGTAGGTATCTGCCATGTAGGTAGGAGTCGACGTCAGACTGATTACATTTTATGCGAAATATATTCAAATGTAGTGAAACAAGTCTTCAAATGTATGTAGAAGATTCGCAAGTTTTTCCTTTTTCCATTGTTTGGAATTGTGAAATATTCAAAACGTCCAAGTCCAAACCCTATGAAAAGATCCGAAGGTTTTTGTGTGTGTATGTTTGAAAGGTTTGCCAAATAAAATTATAATCAAGACAATAGGGGCACACTTAAATTTAAAAAACAAGTCTCAAGATTCGCAAGTTTTTCCTTTTTCCATTGTTTGGAATTGTGAAATATTCAAAACGTCCAAACCGTATGAAAAGAAGATCCGAAGGTTTTTGTGTGTGTATGTTTGAAAGGTTTGCCAAATAAAATTATAATCAAGACAATAGGGGCACACTTAAATTTAAATACTAGGACAATGAGACTACTTGAGTGCTTTTTTATGATTTTTCATTGTTTTTTTTTTTCTAATTTACTTTCTTAAAGCCAAAAATGACAGGACTGTTAACTCAAGAATAGGTACCAAACAATCTACCAAGTAAATTTACAATGTTTCCAAACTCAAAGGAGAACAAAAAATCCATTAAATTAAATAGAAAGTGAGAAAATTTGATGGAAACTTACTAACTATGTATAATTTTGTTAAACAAGTAGCTTGGTAAACAAGTGCTTGAGTAGGTAAAGGTTAAATACTTTATTGAAACCTATAACTTGCGAAGCTGATCTGCAAAATTTATCTAAAACCTAGATATGTACTTACCAACTAACTATGTATAATTTTGTTAAACAAGTAGCTAGGTAAACAAGTGCTTAAGTAGGTAAAGGTTAAATACTTTATTGAAACCTATAACTTGCGAAGCTGATCTGCAAAATTTATCTAAAACCTAGATATGTACTTACCTAGGGACCTTCAAACCTACGAATTTACTATCCAATTATGAAGGTAAAATCATTACTATTATACTACTTCTTGCTAGACAGGAAATGCCTTAAAGTGTACAGCTTTGAAAGCCACCTGTACCTGTTGCTTGTTATTAGAGTCAAGTTCAAGTCTGAACTCCTACATAGGTAAGTATAACAGCTCTAAGGTCTTGATCCAACGGAATTAGAGAGGTTTTGATAAATTTCGAATTCAGTAAGTAATTTTTTGGCGAACTAAAGCCATAAAACCACCCAAAATCTGGAACTACTGAGAAATTTGTCATTTTACTTTTCTTACCTCACCTATATTGATTGAGTTCTTTCGGTACCTACTTATGTATCATAATTATTTGGCTTATCTACCAAGTAGGTACCTACAAAGTTTCCTACATGCAAAGTTGTTTTCATTCATTTGGTTTTTACCTGAAGGACCTTATTTTTGGTCAAGGAATAATTAAATTTAACTGCTCATCAAGTAGGTATAATCTTACCTGATCTGATTGAACATTAATTGTAGGTATTGAAGTCTTACCTGATTCTTGATTGAACATTAATTAAGTTACCTAACATTATGGTAGGCAATAAAATATTATGGCCCAAACATAACTTTTATTTTTAGGTAAAATCATTACTATTACTACTTCTTGCTAGACAGGAAATGCCTCAAAATGTACACTGTAGTCACTGTACAGCTTTGAAAGCCACCTGTTGCTTGTTATTAGAGTCAAGTTCAAGTCTGAACTCCTACATAGGTAAGTATAACAGCTCTAAGATCTTGATCCAACAGAATTAGAGAGGTTTTGATAAATTTAGAATTCAGTAAGTAATTTTTTGGCGAACTATAGCCATTGAACCACCCAAAATCTGGAACTACTTACTGAGAAATTTGTCATTTAACTTTTCTTACCTTACCTACAATGATCCAATTGATTGAGTTCTTTTGGTACCTACTTATGTATCATAATTATTTGGCTTATCCACTACGTAGGTACCTACAGACAAAGTTTCCTACATGCAAAGTTGTTTTCATTCATTTGGTTTTTACCTGAAGGATCTTATTTTTGGTCAAGGAATAATTAAATTTAACTGCTCATCAAGTAGGTAATCTTACCTGATTTGATTGAACATTAATTGTAGGTATTGAAGTCTTAACTGATTCATGATTGAACATTAATTAAGTTACCTAACATTATGGTAGGCAGTAAAATATTATGGCCCAAACATAACTTACATTTTACCTCATCCAAAATGAGAGATAGGTGTACCTAAGGAGGAAGGTTCCTAATAGGACTTTTTTGCAAGGAAAAAGTTCACAAAAAACCTACTTACCTAACTACCTAATCTATGTATCTATTAGTTAGAGACCCTAGTTTAAATGCTTATAAGGTGTGACAAATACCTACCTACAAGGCCTGAAGGGAAAAATTTGTGAAATGTTAGATAGAGCTCAGGCAACCTTACCTAGTAGGTAAAAAAGAAATAATAATAAATACCTACAGTAAAAAAGAAATAATAGAAAGTACAAAAATATATGTCTAGATAAAATACATGTTACCTACAATTTAAATTAATAAATTAAATAGCATAGCAGGTATCCATTAAGTAGCTGTACCTATAGTAGAATAAATAAAGCACTAATAATACTAATACTAATACTAATATCTATTACTAGAGCTAGACAGGCATAATTATATTATTATAGGTAGGTAGGTACCCTATTCAGTATTCAGCCAAAATGGACACAATCAATCATGCATTAATCTTAAATAATAGAATAAAATCGGAAAAAAACATTAAAAGGATGCAACATTTTATTACAAGATGCGAAAGTTGCCTCGAATTTCATTTCAGGAAATCTCATCAACTCAATGCAAGCAACAAAGACTTCGAATCAGCTGATCTTGGCTATATGCAAGAATTTTGGGACCATTCTGATTTGGACTGTTCCAAAGATTTCGAGGATATCATACCAATCCACAAGGATTGGTCTCAAATTTAACTTTTTAACATGTTCTTTAATAAATCGGTAAGAAATACAGTTAAGTAAGCCTTAAGACTAGACTTGGTTAGGTAGCATGCAAAATATCAAAAAAGCCCCCCAGAAAGGCAGAAGGCATGGAAAATGTGTGGAAAACTTACCTCTTGCATCCAGGAGTTGACGATTTTCCGCATATAGGGCTTGATTTCGGTCTGAACGGACACAAAGTAGTCTACAGGGGGTACCCCATTGTGTTGTTCACTGGTGATCAGATTTTCCATCACCCGAGAGTCCGTGTACATAGTGGCATCCCTACCTGCTGTACACCGATCTGTATTCAAGTTCTCGGAACAATATAATTCCATTGTCTTGGGAAGGGGATGAAAAACACGGGGAAAAACACTCAAAAAGGAAGTCGAAATCAGAAGTCTAGTCCGACAAAACGTGTACGAAAAAAACAAAAATTTGGGTTCCAAGAAATTCACAAAAACACGCACACACAAAAAGTTAAAATCGGTACATCCCCTGACACTTCGCAAACACTTAAAATGTAATTAAAATATAAAACACTTGAAAATAATTAATAAATACAAAAATTAAAGGAAATAATTAAAATTGATTCTCTTTGTTGGATTATTTTTTTAAGAAAAATCGTAATTTTTTTGTAAAAATTAATTTCATGAAAAAAAGTTACGTAGATCCCTCCTGCTTCAGTGGTTATCGGCGAATAAAAAAAAAATAAAAATAATAATAAATGAATGGCAACAAAACATGTGTTTACTGTCTGGGGAACACTAGCGCCCCTAGCACTGAATATGTGAACTAGAGGGAGACCGTGTGAAAGAGGATCGCGTACGGCAAATGAACGGCAATAAGGCTGTTAATCTAGTTGAATTCCTTGCTCTTAGGCCCGGGATACAGATCCAGTAATGACTTCAGAACTTTAGACAGTAGGTAGGTAGGTACCTACATAAGTTTGAAATTTTAATTTTGAAGTTTCAAAAAAAATTTAATGTCGAGACGTACTGTCTGACTTTGGCAGGTAAAATAAATATATGCAAAATTAACGGAGTTATGATAGAGTTACCTATGATACCTAGGGGTAAAAATGGCTCGAAATGTTTCGTGTACCTACTTAATATACCTACACACTGGCGTGCTGAGGCCTGGCGCTGTGCTACATTTTACTTACCTACGAGTACCTATAGGAAGAAAAGTAATGTACCTACCTAATCGGCTAAAATTTTCAATGGTCAGTTTTTGGTGCTAAAGCGGTTTTTTTTTTTTTTTTTTTTTTTTTTTTTTTGGGGGGGGGGGCCCTTTTTGGGGGAATTGGGGGGTCGAAAAAAGGGAAAAGCGGGGGTGTTAGGTTACCTACAACCCTAAAACAGACTAAACGGACCTTAATATCTACATTGTACGTAGGTATAAACTTACCTATCAAACAAAGTAGGTAGGTACAAGGAGTACAAAAAGAAGTGTGTGAATATTCAACCCTATACCGCAACTTGGATCTCCAATTATTTGTGTAGCACAATAATGAGAATCTTGAACCAATGCGGGCTATCAGTCAGGGAAAGATAAAATAATGATATAGACGGAAGATGTAAATAAAAGATATATATATATAGATAGAGGATAATTCTGTTTATTTTATTCCTGGAACTTCTATTTGAATTCTTGGTGAGACGTAATAGAATAGGGTGAGCAAAAACTTTTGGGGGCAATTTTTATTCGAATATGATCCGAAATATTAGCGAAATCAGCAAAAATTTACTAATAAATCTTATCTTATATTATAAAATCAAGATACATTCACATTTCACACACTGATCGCTCTATCTCCTGAACCACAACACCTAGAAAGCTGAAATTTGGTAGGAATAGGTATTCCTTTTATGTTCTAGGTGTGCCATAAGAAAGGATTTTGCGAAAATCTAAACCGATCCTGAGATATGATCAATTTTTGGTCGATAAAATCTCCATAAGAAATAGGTACACATCAGAGTGCAGAGACTGCGGGAGAGAAATGTTCTTATTCCGAGTGCACTGTTAGATCAGGCACCCCCTATTGTAGGTACTCCAGTAAGCTCATTTTATTTTTGCTGGGTCCAACCAATAGGTATCCAGAACAATAATAAATAATAAATTAATAATCTTTGCGCGCTCTCTACTTGCTCTCAATCTTTGTCAAAACACTTTTTTCGTGCGTAGATACCTACCTCAGTAGGTATAGGTACTTTTCAGGTATTTTTGGTACAGGTTGCTTGCTACAGATAGGAAGGTTCTTTTTTCTAAATGAATATTTTTTATCTTCATTCTATCACTGATGAAAATTTGTGAAGATGATTAAACAAGAAATTGAAATCCCGATAGTTGAAAAATCCTAATAGGTATTACTTAGGTAGGTAAAAATCAGGTAAGTAGGTAGGTAGAACCTTACCTACCTATAGGAAATTTGGACAGGTTGAAAAAAAAAAAATCTATTATACCTACCTACCTAAAACCTACCTTGTATGGTGTTCTCTTTTCAGTCCTACATAGTGTCAAAGGAAATTTTAAAGTAAAAGTTAGGGACCCTGTAAAAATTAAGGGAAGTGAACACTCAGGACCCGGGTCCAAGGAAGTTGACAATCTTCAAATCGGACGTCCTTGAAGGTGCGTGAAGTTAGCACCACAACTTTTGCTGCGAATTTGTACCAAAGCCCATCATTTAGTACCCATTTTGTTCCATCAAACGAAAAAAAAGAAGTTCAAATTAAGGATTCAGTAGGTAACGTAAGTACATACTTCTACCTAAAGATTTAATAGGTCTTGACAGATTGATTTCTATGTAGGAGCCTTTTTTAGCATAATTTTGCGCTATTCTTAAATCTTAAATGCTAATTTTTAGCGCTGATTACAGAGCCAAGCTGACTTTGGAGTAGGTAAATGAAGAGCATCAGGGATCTACCTAGAGGTTTTATATTTGCGTTTTCTCTTCTACGGGAACAAGGTACTTATTCTCAATATTATAGAGAGGTCAGACAGGATAGACGGATAGAAGAAAGCCAGCTGTGGTCTTTTCACGGGGATTTTAGATAAAAAATTAAAGAACCTCAACAATTTCTCAAAGAACCAGTTTTGAATATACAGATTTGATTATCAAATAGTTTTCTTCTCTAGGATATCGAACGTTTAAAAATATTTCGTACAAAGCCCGGAAGAGAGCACTGCATGAACCAAAAACCGGGCATTCGAAAGCCGTCGAGGCTGATCATTCGAAAGCCCGGTGTTTTCTCTTGTAAATAGGTATCTTAACAGAAGAATGACCTCCGCCAAATGTAGACAGAGGGACACCAAATGATTCCATCCGTAACCATTTAATAATAGGAGTTTCAAAAAGTAGGCAGAAAAGTATGAAAATGAAAGCATATAGGACTTGAAAAAATGGAGGAAACAAAGGAAAATAAAGTATCTCAAACTGAGGATTTGAACAGTGAGCCTTGATTTGAGAGACCATTCGTGAAAAATTGTTTGGAACAAGGAGCAGTAGAAAATCAGCAGACAAATTGTATGAATGCCTGAAAACTTACTGAGTATGCAATGTGCAACACATTAAACGTTCGAATATTTTGTGCTAGGTACGTCGTACCTACGACCTGCCTCGATCACATGGTGGTCAAGATGCTCGCCTGATAAACAGGAGGGCGCGAGTTCGATCCCAACGAAGTCATAGAATATTATTCTCATTTATTTCAGAGATTGACTACACAATAATGGAGCTTTAAGGGCTAGGTGGTAAAGAACGCCTCCAGGGTTAACCTCTCCTAAGTGGTTACCTTTCCCTCATTCAATCTATTAGGTCAGGGGTTTCCAACTTCCATGTGTATGCGGGCCACATGCTACATTGGGAGGTATTTCGCCCCCCCCCCCCCCCCCCCCCCCCCCCTTTCATATGCATTCAACTTTTCTTACCTCACCTATATTGATTGAGTTCTTTCGGTACCTACTTATGTATCATAATTATTTGGCTTATCTACTAAGTAGTTACCTACAGACAAAGTTTCCTACATGCAAAGTTGTTTTCATCCATTTGGTTTTTACCTGAAGGACCTTATTTTTGGTCAAGGAATAATTAAATTTAACTGCTCATCAAGTAGGTAATCTTACCTGATTTGATTGAACATTAACTGTAGGTATTGAAGTCTTACCTGATTCTTGATTTACCTGATTCTTGATTGAACATTAATTAAGTTACCTAACATTATGGTAGGCAATAAAATATTATGGCCCAAACATAACTTTTATTTTACCTCATCCAAAATGAGAGATAGGTGTACCTAAGGAGGAAGGTTCCTAATAGGACTTTTTTGCAAGGAAAAAGTTCACAAAGAACCTACTTATACCTAACTACCTAATCTATGTATCTATTAATTAGAGACCCCAGTTCAATGCTTATAAGGTGTGATAAATATGTACAAGGCCTGAAGGGAAAAATTTGCGAAATGTTAGATAGAGCTCAGGCAACCTTACCTAGCAGGTATCTACCTACATTAAAAAAAGAAATAATAGAAAGTAAAAAAAAAATATAATATGTCTAGATAAACTACATGTTACCTACAATTTAAATTAATAAATTAAATAGCATTTATTATCTATTAAGTAGCTGTACTAACCTAGTACTGGAGCTTAGATAGTAGACAGGTATATTAGGTAGGTAGGTACCCTATTCAGTATTCAACCAAAATGGACACAATCAATGAATCAATCATGCATTAAATAGAATAAAATTGGAAAAATCATTAAAAGGATGCAAAATTTTATTATGAAGACGCGAAAATTGCCTCGAATTCCAGGAAAACTCATCAACTCAATGCAAGCAACAAAGACTTTGATTCAGCTGATCTTGGCTATAAGCAAGAATTTTGGGACCATTAATTCTGATTTGGACTGTTCCAAAGTGTCCAAAGATTTCAAGGATATCATACCAATCCACAGGGATTGGTCTCAAATTTAACTTTTTAACATGTTCTTTAATAAATTGGCAGAAAAATACAGTAAAGCCTTAAGACTAGACTTGGTTGGGTAGCATGCAAAATATCAAAAAAGCCCCCCCAGAAAGGCAGAAGGCATGGAAAATGTGTGGAAAACTTACCTCTTGCATCCAGGAGTTGACGATTTTCCGCATATAGGGCTTGATTTCGGTCTGAACGGACACAAAGTAGTCTACAGGGGGTACCCCATTATGTTGTTCACTGGTGATCAGATTTTCCATCACCCGAGAATCCGTGTACATAGTGGCATCCCTACCTGCTGTACACCGATCTGTATTCAAGTTCTCGGAACAATATAATTCCATTGTCTTGGGAAGGGCAGTCCGATCGAATTTTGAGCGCCGCAGGCGAAATTTTTCAAAAAGTATTCTCCTCATTGTAGCTGTTTCCATGACTTAGTTTCCAGGAGTCAGTTTCCATGACTCAATGATGCACATCCCAAAGTTTGTACAAATCCCTAAAAGCTTCGCGGGCCACAAAAATAGTCTGGCGGGCCACACATGGTCCGCGGACCGCTTGTTGGAAACCCTTGTATTAGGTAGTGTATCAAGAGTCTATCTACCTAACTTACTGTAATACCTACTGTATACTGTGGTTGATGGGTTTTAGTTAACTAATACCTAATCTGGAACATAGGTAGGTAGGTAGGTAGGTAATACGATGATTTCATTGTTTGCTCAATATTATTGTTATACCTACAGTCCACTTCAACTGGGAAGTCCGATGACCTTTGGGTGCGCACTCGTCAAAAAATAGCTCGTTGATTAACAAGTAAGCATGTGAATAGTTGATCCCAGGGGATTTTTCACGCCGAATCGAATGGTGAAACTTTTAGAACTGTCCGACTTACAGTTGAGAAGTTGCGGTTCCCCTCCATGCGCTTCCATCGGATTTCCCAGTTGACGTGGACTGTACCTACCTTGTAATTTTCCATTTCACTTGTCTATTGCTACGTTGGACATCGGATCTGGAGGTTGGTGGTTCGAGTCCAAGTTAAGTAAAATCTATTAATGTATAGGTACTAGTGTACTACGATGGCTATGTTATTGCTTTTCACATCATGGCACTGGAATAGGTGCTAAATTGGGCTGTATCCTAGCATTCCTAGCATGTCCAAGTCCATCCTAAAAGTATTTTCTTTATTAGATTGCGTTACTCCTAAAATAACGTTCTGGGTGAACATAATAAAAGAATTAACTCGTCGATTTTTTTTTTTTTTTTTTTTTTTTTAGGATAAAATCCGCCCCGGGCGAAAATCGAACCCGCGACTAATTTGGTAGTAACTAATCAACTAACTTGTGGTCAGCCTTGTACTAAACCAGGCATGTGTGTTGTCAGATCTTTTATGAAAGCTGATGATCATCTTCTCTGACATACTTAATCTATAGCCAATAGAATATTTTAATATTCAAACAGAATGACATTTTTTTAAGAAAGAAAGAAAGAGACAAAACAATAATTCGATTCCAACCCGGGGCGAACCTAAACAGATGAGGTTCTTCGTTCTCGGAACGGGTGACTTTCTTTCTTTGATTTCGGGACGACAAGACCTCCACTGTTACAGTTTCCTCCATCAAACCTCTTTAAAAAAAAAAAAAAAAAAAAAAAAAAAAAACCAACCTTATTTTAATATTCAAACAGAATGACATTTTTAAGAAAGAAAGAGACAAAACAATAGGTAATTCGATTCCAACCCGGGGTGAACTTAGACAGATGAGGTTCTTCGTTCTCGGAACGGGTGACTTTCTTTCTTTGATTTCGGGACAATAAGACCTCTACTGTTACAGTTTCCTCCATCAAACCTCTTGAAAAAAAAAAAAATCATCATCATCATCATCTGCTACAGTTGGTGGGATTTACGGTACAAAGGGAAATACCGAGTGACTTACCCCTGTTTGTTTTTGTTCCCGGACTAGATCGCCGCCAAGCGTAACCCAGAACAAGACAAGGAAGCCCAAGCCTGGATCGAGACCGTGACTGGACAGAAATTCCCGGCCGGAGTCCTCTACGAAGATGCCATCAAGGATGGCCAGATCCTGTGCCATCTAATCAACAAACTGAAGCCTGGCTCCGTGGCCAAAATCAACTCCTCCGGAGGCCAGTTCAAATTCATGGAAAACATCAACAAGTAAGTTAAAATAAACGGTCAAACTGTTTTGACTTGGCGGTGCGGGGAGCTACCGAGCTACTTAATTTAACCTAAAGTAATTTTTACGTCACTGAATAAGGGGTTAAACGTTTTACAAAATGAGTTAAATTTGTTTTGAGTTGATTATTTTCAAGGGGACTAACCTTTATAGCTATAACTCCTCAGGTTTTTAGTAATGACAGTATCACCATCCATTCGGGGACGGGATCACACCTCACCCAGCCTGAGTGGGGCCGGGAAAAGCCAGCAGCTTGCGACTGTCCGGATGGTCACCCATCCGGATACTAACCACGCTGCCACGTTGCTTAACTTCTTGAGTTAAATTTGATTTGAGTTGATTATTTTCAAGGGGACTAACCTTTATAGCTATAACTCCTCGGGTTTTTAGTAATGACAGTATCACCATCGATTCGGGGACGAGATCACACCTCACCCAGCCTGAGTGGGTCCGGGAAAAGCCATCAGCTTGCGATTGTCCGGATGGTCACCCATCCTAATAGTAAAGGAGCTGCCACGTTCACATGTTGAAAAATCCATCAGACAGTGCATGCATATTATTTATCAGAACGTAAACATCTCCAACTTGCCTTGCATTAAGATTTTGAAGCATGCGGCTGGAAATGAGCAGAAAATTGCAATTTTTCGCTCATTTAGAACATTTTTTAAAAAAAAAAGATGTTTTATGATTCTATAGCCAGAGTTTACAACGTTTTTTTTTTTGCAGTTTGTTTATTGTAAAATTGCAAACATGCGGAGAAAAAACAAGCCATCTCCACACTGACTATAGATTTGTTGGAAGCTGGTTGCCAAATTTACAATAAGCACCACAAAAATTTAGGGTTTAGATTAGACTAATTTTAACATCATGTGGGCCCTATTCCACAAACGCCTCTGCACTCCCCATTTTTTACTGCACGTGAAGAAAATATTGACAAAGAGTAGGGTACGATCTTTTTTCTGTGCTTGGAGTAAAAAGCGTGGAGTGAAGAATTATTTGTGGAACAGGTCACTGGTCCTAATGAGTGGGTATTGCGAAAAGTCGTTCTTTGGAACAGGCTACTCAGCTACTGGTCACCAAAACTCCTCGATGTTGCATACCCGCTTCAAGGGGTCAAAAATAATGTTTCGCCAAGTCAAATGTGTAGCCACCCAGAGGTGTCGGTTCTAGGTACCTAAGATGGGGAGGGGGACATAATAAAAAGTAGGAAGAGAAAATGATGAAAAAAAAAACAACAAGTGAAAAAGAGAAATATGTAGGTACCTCTAAACTCAACATAAAAAATATCGAACTTTCGAAATGTTTTCAATCGCACAGAAGTTTCTTCACAGTTCTTTGAACACAATTAAGATACAAGTTTAACGTCACTATACAACATAAATATGTATCTCTCTAGGCTAGGGTGTAGTGATACCACAGGTGCTAAACGCAGTTTCTGGTGACGTGAGAACAGTCCCGGCTGCCAAAAAACACATCAAGCCGATCGAAATCTGACCTCTAAAATGTTTACCCATTAATTTTCGAGATGACAGATGAACATGAACCTCTTTGGTATGGGAAAGAATATTTTACAAGCTGTATGGGAACTGGCGATCCCAGGGTCCCGAGCAAGAGCTGGTAACCTGGTTGGTCCATTTATCAGGACGTCCCAGGTTGGAAGAAGGGTGGGGAGGGGGACGAAGGGCCACATAATTCTCAATGAAATCACTGGTCTATTTCAATACCTATCTCTTAGGTACGTGTAAGAAAGCTATTTCTATTTCTGTCCCACTTCCAAAGTGTATAAATATGAGTACATGCTCCAAAAATTTGACAGTTTTACTTCAAAAAATTTTTCGGCGCGTGAGAAAAAAAAACCGCGATTTTGTGCTTTAAATAAATTGTGTGCTTTTTTATTGTCGTTACGTGTCGTTCACTCTTGTTTATTTTCTTGTTTTTGAAGTGTATATTTGAAACCCCCTCATTTTCGGCGCGTGAGAAAAAAAATCCGCGATTTTGTACTTTGAATAAATTGTGTGCTTTTTTATTGTCGTTACGTGTCGTTCACTCTTGTTTATTTTCTTGTTTTTGAAGTGTATATTTGAAACCCCCTCCACGTAAACATGTCTCTCCAACGTCAAGTCGCAGCCAAAGTAAGTTGAAAGTTCGGTTGAAATTCAATTATTGAACAGTTTGCGTTATGCCGTGTGAATTTGAATGGGTTGTTTTGAAATCTTTACATTGTTTTGGAAATGTTTAGGAAAGATTTTTTCTGTGGAAAGGAAGATAAAAAAAATGTACCTAATTGCATAAGTAGGTATGATTGTAGATAATTCCAATCGGCACCTAACTTAGGTATAATTATTACTAGCATTAGGGACATAGGTACCAGAACTAAGTATAGGGTTAGAAAAAAAAATCATAATCAAATCTCAAGTAGGTAATTTGAATTAGGTACCTACATTTTTTTAAAACAGGTTTGATAGAGGGAACTGTAACTGCTATAGAGGTCTTATCTTAAATCGAAGAGAAAAGAAGGATTTACGGTACAAAGGGAAAGACCGAGTGACTTACCCCTGTTTGTTTTTGTCCTGGACTAGATCGCCGCCAAGCGTAACCCAGAACAAGACAAAGAAGCCCAAGCCTGGATCGAGACCGTGACTGGACAGAAATTCCCGGCCGGAGTCCTCTACGAAGATGCCATTAAGGATGGCCAGATCCTGTGCCATCTAATCAACAAACTGAAGCCTGGCTCCGTGGCCAAAATCAACTCCTCCGGAGGCCAGTTCAAATGGCACCAATGTACCTAATCGCATAGGTAGGGATGATTGTAGATAATTCCAATCGGCACCTAACCTAGGTATAATTATTACTAGCTTAATTAATAGACATAGGTACCAGAACTAAGTACCTATAGGGTTAGAAAAAAAAATCATAATCAAATCTCAAGTAGGTAATTTGAATTAGGTACCTACATTTTTTTTAAAGAGGTTTGATAGAGGGAACTGTAACTGCTATATAGGTCTTATCTTAAATCGAAGAGAAAAGAAAGACAGGATAGGAGAAAGCCAGTCTTTTTGAGAACGAACCTTATCTGTTTAGGATAAAATCCGCCCCGGGCGAAAATCGAACCCGCGACTAATTTGGTAGTAACTAATCAACTAACTTGTGGTCAGCCTTGTACTAAACCAGGCATGTGTGTTGTCAGATCTTTTATGAAAGCTGATGATCATCTTCTCTGACATACTTAATCTATAGCCAATAGAATTTTAATATTCAAACAGAATGACATTTTTAAGAAAGAAAGAGACAAAACAATAGGTAATTCGATTCCAACCCGGGGTGAACTTAGACAGATGAGGTTCTTCGTTCTCGGAACGGGTGACTTTCTTTCTTTGATTTCGGGACAATAAGACCTCTACTGTTACAGTTTCCTCCATCAAACCTCTTGAAAAAAAAAAAATCATCATCATCATCATCTGCTACAGTTGGTGGGATTTACGGTACAAAGGGAAAGACCGAGTGACTTACCCCTGTTTGTTTTTGTCCTGGACTAGATCGCCGCCAAGCGTAACCCAGAACAAGACAAGGAAGCCCAAGCCTGGATCGAGACCGTGACTGGACAGAAATTCCCGGCCGGAGTCCTCTACGAAGATGCCATTAAGGATGGCCAGATCCTGTGCCATCTAATCAACAAACTGAAGCCTGGCTCCGTGGCCAAAATCAACTCCTCCGGAGGCCAGTTCAAATTCATGGAAAACATCAACAAGTGAGTTAAAATAAACTGTCAAACTGTTTTGACTTGGCGGTGCGGGGAGCTACCGAGTAATTTTTAGTAATTTTTATTTTAGTAATTTTCCAACCCGGGTAATTTTTACGTCACTGAATAAGGGGTTAAACGTTTTACAAATTGAGTTAAATTTGGTTTGAGTTGATTATTTTCAAGGGGACTAACCTTTATAGCTATAACTCCTCAGGTCTTTAGTAATGACAGTATCACCATCCATTCGGTGACGAGATAACACCTCACCCAGCCTGAGTGGGGCCGGGAAAAGCCATCAGCTTGCGACTGTCCGGACGGTCACCCATCCGGATACTAACCACGCTGCTACGTTGCTTAACTTCGGTGATCCATTGGCATTCAACGTTCCATCACTTTACAGTATATTCGTATTTTGGCCCAAACAGGAAACAGTATAGAAATTATTAGAAATTAGAATAGAATAGAATATACCTCATTTATACTGCCAGGATGAGACTGAAAAGTCCTCTAACAACATCTCTCTAATACACAGAAAGCAAAGACTAACGCATTGACATATTCTGTCTAATCCACAGCTTCCAGAAAGCTATCAAGGATTTATAGATTTATAGAAAGTATTAGAAATTAGAATAGAATAGAACAGAATATACCTCCTTTATACTGCCAGGATGAGACTGAAAAGTCCCCTTACAACATCTCTCTAATACACAGAAAGCAAAGACTAACGCATTGACATATTCTGTCTAATCCACAGCTTCCAGAAAGCTATCAAGGATTGCTTAGCTTCGGTGATCCATTGGCATTCAACGTTCCATCACATTACAGTATATTCGTAGTTTGGCCCAAACAGGAAACAGTATAGAAAGTATTAAAAATTAGAATAGAATAGAACAGAATATACCTCATTTATACTGCCAGGATGAGACTGAAAAGTCCCCTTCATCTCTCTAATCCACAGAAAGAAAAGACTAACGCATTGACATATTCTGTCTAATCCACAGCTTCCAGAAAGCTATCAAGGATTACGGTGTAGCTGACATTGATGTATTCCAGACTGTAGACCTCTACGAGAAGAAAGACATTGCCCAAGTTACCAACACCATCTACGCCCTCGGCCGTGAGGTAAGAATCATTTCTGTACATAATATGTCTGCTTGACCATATCAATCTCACACTTTATCACCGAAAATCATATAAAATAATGAGAAGTAGGGAATAAAGTTAAACAAAATTGAAGAATGGAGAAGAAAATTAGATTCCGAGTTGGAAAAAATGGTCTTCCGAATATCAACCGAATATACTGAATGACGTTCATGGGTTAAACACAACGTTCCAGGGTTCATAAAATTGGCCATAACTTGTCGTAGAAAAGAGATAGAAAGACGATTCTTTCATAGTCATGTTCAGAACAAAATGTGCAATCTAAAAAGAAATATTCCCTAAAAAGGGCATAAAAAAGTTACGAAAATTGAAGAATGGAGAAGAAAAGTAGATTCCGAGTTGGAAATGGTCATCCGAATATCAACCGAATATACTGGATGACGTTCATGTGTTAAACACAACGTTTCAAAAGGGTTCATAAAATTGGCCATAACTTGTCGTAGAAAAGAGACAGAAAGACGATTCTTTCATAGTCATGTTCAGAACAAAATGTGCAATTGAAGAATGGAGAAGAAAATTAGATTCCGAGTTGGAAATGGTCTTCCGAATATCAACCGAATATACTGGATGACGTTCATGGGTTAAACACAACGTTCCAGGGTTCATAAAATTGGCCATAACTTGTCGTAGAAAAGAGACAGAAAGACGATTCTTTCATAGTCATGTTCAGAACAAAATGTGCAATCTAAAAAGAAATATTCCCTAAAAAGGGCATAAAAAAGTTACGCCCTGTTTCCAGATCTAGCCTCAATTAATTCCTTCTCTCGTTTGTCCCGCACAGACATACAGACACTCCGAATGGAAAGGACCCTACCTGGGACCCAAACCCGCTGACGAGGCCAAAAGAGATTTCTCCGAGGAACAACTGCAAGCCGGCAAAACCATCATCGGGCTGCAAGCCGGATCCAACAAAGGTGCCACACAGGCCGGACAAAACATTGGTGCCGGACGAAAGATTATTCTGGGAAAGTAAACCGGCCTTTGACCTTAAGCTCTGTACTGTTAAGTTATTATCTATTCCAAAATCCAATTTCACAGGTCTTTTTGAGAGACTTCTCCGAGGAACAACTGCAAGCCGGCAAAACCATCATCGGGCTGCAAGCCGGATCCAACAAAGGTGCCACTCAAGCCGGACAAAACATTGGTGCCGGACGAAAGATCATTCTGGGAAAGTAAACCGGCCTTTGACCTTAAGCTCTGTACTGTTAAGTTATTATCTATTCCAAAATCCAATTTCACAGGTCTTTTTATTTTTGTAATTCTGGAAGAAATGCATATCTACATATTTTCTATTTATTAATCCTTAAAAATGTAAAATTGCAATCAAAGCCTAACAATACAGGGCATCAACATAGTTTGGAACAAAATGGTACCTACCTGCCCAAACTATGAACACTGGTCTTTTTAGAGGTTTGAGCTCAAATTTACCTATCCACATGGTCCTGTGTGAGAAATACATGAATCAACATCCATATACTTGCAAGTATTGTTATAATCTACAAAATCATATTATCTAGATAGTCGATTAAAATTTAAAGGGCATTTAGTTTTTATCTCAAATCTTTTTTTTTAAATCTAATGATTTTCAACAAGTTGATGGTGTGGAGATGAATCAATTATAGGGCTCCGGAGCGCTATAATTAGATTTGTGTATTTATTTATTTTTTATACTTTCAAACTATTTATTTATACATAGATGTAAAATTTTCTATTACGTATAATTCTCGATTATATTTTTGTAATAAACTTTTTACATTTATTTCGACACAATTCTTGTGATATGAAATATTCATTTGTTTATCGCTTTTTTTGCAATTCTTTTGATGTCTTTTCAGAAGTCATGGGTGGAATCTATGAGCAGTTGAATCTGTCATCAAACATTTTCTCTATTCTTTTCTTTTTCATCTATACCTAATTTTAATTCCTTTTGTACCCTTATTGTTCTTCTATTCTCCTCATCCTTAATCTCAAACCTACATAAAATTAATAATATGTCTACGTTGTAAATCCTGTTTCTCGTTTACCATGCATATTATGTTTCTATGACCGTATTACACAAATGTGAACCTACTAGGTCCTACATAAATTGAACAACCATTCAATATTTATTCAGAAGAACAATAATTTTGATATGTTTGTTAGAAAACAATAATATGTTGCCTCATTTACTGTTTTGTCATTTTAATCGGCGAGGAGACAACTAAATGCAAGGGACTTTTCTTGGACAGACTTAAACCCTTTACCCTCTGATCTACCAATGTCAAAATATGCCAGAACACTCTGAGCGCCACGTTTATTTACACTCGGATGACTCACAGCCAAATTTCCACCGCGTGGGATGATCTAGCCCCGATGGTGTTTTCAATTTATTATGTTGGCTAATAAAATTCAAAATCGTTACGTGTCGTTTTTTGGCAAGCTGACCATGTTTTGTGACAATGAGCACCCTTTATGTTTCTATGACCGTATTACACAAATGTGAACCTACTAGTTCCTACATAAATTGAACAACCATTCAATATTTATTCAGAAGAACAATAATTTTGATATGTTTGTTAGAAAACAGTAATATGTTGCCTCATTTACCGTTTTGTCATTTTAATCGGCGAGGAGACAACTAAATGCAAGGGACTTTTCTTGGACAGACTTAAACCCTTTACCCTCTGATCTACCAATGTCAAAATATGCCAGAACACTCTGAGCGCCACGTTTATTTACACTCGGATGACTCACAGCCAAATTTCCACCGCGTGGGATGATCTAGCCCCCTCTATGTCTTCAATTTATTATGTTGGCTAATAAAATTCAAAATCGTTACGTGTCGTTTTTTGGCAAGCTGACCATGTTTTGTGACAATGAGCACCCTTCCAGATTAAGATTTACAAACGGCGGATAAAAATAGTGACATAGTTTTTTTCTCTCTGAAGACACCTACACACTTCTTCGCGAGAATTTTTAGAATTCGATGTTTCTCGCCCCCGGACCCCGTTTTAATCTGACTTCAGGGATATAAAAGTGAAAAAAGAAGAATTTGATAAACGCTAAGTCATTGTAGGTACCTACCTATTACTTACAAATCGAATAAAAGATATTATCTGTGGTGAAAGTTGTAGAGAGTTTCAGAAGTAGCAAATATCTAAATAATAATAACTACCTATGTAGGTACTGTCTCTTTATTTTTGTTGGAAATAAAAAGAATAAAAAGAAGAAGAAGAGGAGGAGGAGGAATAGAAGAGAAGAATGTATGGAATCTGAATTTGTTTTGACGTTTCAAACGATGTTCGTTTGTTCGTGTCAAGAATTATTATTGAATTTTGACGAATATTTTGATGGTTGATGTTGTTGTTGTTGTTGTTGTTGTAGCGGCTTTAGCTTTCGCCGAATGGCGATAGCAGGATAAAGAAAAGATGTCTTTTTGTATCTGCTATACACCGGGGTGATGGTCTCTAGCTCTAGCCATGTTAAATAAATTGGCTCGCTCGTCCTGAACCGCAGTCAACCATCGTGAGGACTTGTACTTGGTCTTTAAAAGCAGAGAGAACCCTTTGAATAACTGCCAGCTTGCTAGGCTGATGGTTGATGTGTTCAGTGTTTACTCAAGATGAGAAAACAAAGACATGTAGGTAGCTATAGTGACAATGGGCGAAAAATGTACGTATCTTGGGGTCTACAATCACATGTAGGTAACAGTTAACAGTCACATGATGTTCTCTCTGGGAATGCTTATAGAGACAATTCAAGCTGTCTCCGATTTGCAGTTTTCGTATTAGTAGGTTTATCACTATAAAATTGCCTTCAATAGATGTGGTTAATCGGGTGGATTATGGTTGATGTGTTCAGTGTTTACTCAAGATGAAAACAAAAACATGTAGGTATACCTACAGTGACAATGGGCGAAAAATGTACGTATCTTGGGGTCTACAATCACATGTAGGTAACAGTTAACAGTCACAATACATGATGTTCTTTCTGGGAATGCTTAGAGACAGTTCAAGCTGTCTCCGATTTGCAGTTTTCGTATTAGTAGGTTTATCACTATAAAATTGCCTTCAATAGACAAACAAGATGTGTTCGTACATAAACACCAGACCCCATGGAATTTGAAAATTTTGACACAATAATTGAGTAGAAAAGATGACCTACTTAATTCTCTTGGTATTTTCTTTTATCTTGTCTTAACGAAAATGAAAGTGGGATTTTGAATATTTTCATATTGTAAGTAATTAATAATGTTCTAAGTAAGAATGTTTCGTGGCATAGGTAAGTATATATCCTTGACCCTAAAGAGATTACGTGAAGGCAATTATTTAGGGATAGGTACATAATGTGTGGGGATTTTGGCATCTCCACTAAACTGAATGGTGATGTTGACATATCCACCAATTCAGAGGTGATTTTGACATCTCCACCAATTCAGATGTGTTTTTGACATCTCCATTAATTCAGATGTGTTTTTGACATCTCCACCAATTCAGAGGTGATTTTGACATCTCCACCAATTCAGAGGTGATTTTGGTATCTTCACCAATTCAGAGGTGATTTTGACATCTCCACCAATTCAGATGAGTTTTTGACATCTCCACCAATTCACCAAATTCATTATTTTGTATCGAACCTCTGATTACTCTTGATCCATATTTTTATGTTATTTAGGTACCTATCTATAGTAAATTTTTGTGTGTATTCATAATACAGAATATTATTCCCAATATTCCTATGGAATTTTGAATAGATTATTTTCGTGATTGTGATTTTGGCATCTCCACCAATTCACCAAACTCATTATTTTGAATCGAACCTCTGATTACTCTTGATACATATTTTTATGTTATTTAGGTATCTATAGTAAATTTTTGTGTGTATTCATAATACAGAATATTATTCCCAATATTCCTATGGAATTTTGAATAGATTATTTTCGTGAGTATGGACCGGTACCTAACTTTAATTTGCATCCACGTAAGTTGATAGAACGCCTATTTTTACTTTTACTTTTTTCACAAACAATATGACATATTTTATGTTAAAAGCTCATTTATCCACCTCTGCTATCTATGAGGCAAAAACATTGCAGAGAAAGGTATTATTATTGAAGTACCTATACTTTTTTAACTTTTTTTCAATCAACCATTCACGAGATTAAACTGGACAGATTTACAGCTCAAAATTCATCAGGAGGAGGGAGGGGAAAAAAAAAATAAAAAATACGAAAAACAAAACGTTGTTGAAATCAATTTCGCTAATTTTTTTTTGCACATCACGGACATTTTGTATATTTTTTGTTGATGAAAAAGTGTAAAACAAATATAAAGAACGGCTAATTTTATTATTTTTCGAACACACACAGTTTATGTAAACATGGATCTAGGTACCTAACTACCTATTAGAAGATTATAGGACTTTTATGTACCTACAATAAAATGAAATATAATTACACTAAAGGAATATAATTTTATATGATAACATTAAATGGCACTTCATGATAAGTTAACATTAAAAGAACATATTTTTGACAACACCATGCTAACACAGTATCACAATTAAAATATCTCCTCTTAATTTCATATTTTGCCGTTCTACACGCTAGTGATGTGGCCAGTAATCATCTAAATCAGAGCTTCTCAAAGTTGTCGCTACCGTGGCACATTTTTCAAAAGGCTCCAATCTTTCCTACATACCTACCTATCTACACGTGTTTTATTATTATTATTATTATTTTTACTAAACTTGTATGTAGGTATAGCTAGAGTTCGCCTATTCTCATAGAAAATTTTGTATACCTACAAAATTACCTAGATGTATTAAACATTAGAACCAATAATTGTAACCAAGACAAGGCGAGAGTCTTTTTCAAATCTCGTGCAGTTTTTTGCTCCAAAGAATATAAATCATTGCACCTGTAACACACATTTGAGAGGAGAAGAAGAAGAAGAAGAAGAAGAAGAAGAAAAAAAAAAAAAAAAAAAAAAAACCCCAAAAAAAAAAAAAAAAAAAAAAACCA
>NW_007377498.1:413852-416560 GCF_000475195.1 Diaphorina citri
AAAAAAAAAAAAAAAAAAAACCCCAAGAAAATAGAAAAAAAAAATGACACGAAAAAAAATCCCCGTCATGAAAAAATAATTTACATTGTGATTCATGCAAGAAATATTCATAAACATATTAAACAGCGTTACACCACATTTCTCTGAGAAAATCTGGATAGTACATAAGATTTAAATGAGCAAACATTAAACATAATAAAGTTAATGAAAAATAACCAATGACTGAGTCGGTAGGTATCACTCTGAAGCGAAGGTCCCAGTTTAATTCCCGGCAATGTCGATTTTTTTTCTGCCCTGTGCTTCAAATTCTCTTTAAGGAAAATATATTATTTATTAAATACCTATCTATGTACTTCAAATGAGTAGACCACTGGCCGAATTTCTAGAGTAGAAAGAATAAAAGATGACTACATACTTACTACATCATATAAAATATACGTACAAGTATTGAGTTAATAGATTTTGTCAAAGATATTGGTCTTCTTCTAAGTACTATGATGCTCACACAAAAATCGCTAACCCGTTCTGAGTTCAGCTCCAACACACATAATTTTTATTTATATATTTTTTTTTACATCTACCTATTATTATTTATTTAAATTTTAGAAATTTAATAATTTTCTCAACATCAATTTCCTTCGCGAGGTCAGAATTCACATTCAAAAACAAACAAGATGTGTTCGTACATAAACACCAGACCCCATGGAATTTGAAAATTTTGACACAATAATTGAGTAGAAAAGATGACCTACTTAATTCTCTTGGTATTTTCTTTTATCTTGTCTTAACGAAAATGAAAGTGGGATTTTGAATATTTTCATATTGTAAGTAATTAATAATGTTCTAAGTAAGAATGTTTCGTGGCATAGGTAAGTATATATCCTTGACCCTAAAGAGATTACGTGAAGGCAATTATTTAGGGATAGGTACATAATGTGTGGGGATTTTGGCATCTCCACTAAACTGAATGGTGATGTTGACATATCCACCAATTCAGAGGTGATTTTGACATCTCCACCAATTCAGAGGTGATTTTGGTATCTTCACCAATTCAGAGGTGATTTTGACATCTCCACCAATTCAGAGGTGGACGACAGGTTTTTCTTCTTTTGAAAATTTGATTTTTGAAATCTTTTGTCTATGAATTTCTTCAACAGGGGTATGAATGTACGTTGTAGGCACATTTTTGAAGGATCTAAAGTATATTAAAAAAGATTAAATAGGTATATAGTAGAAGGGAGAGAAAAGGAGAAAGCCTCCAAGCCTCTCTATTTCTGATGAACGTCCGAAGCGACGTCTCTCTGTGTTATTACAGTGGACTCTGAATCTGGAGGTCGGTGGTTCGAATCCAAGTTAAGTCATAAAATTTAGCGTAGTGTAGATATATTGGGTATTATGCACATTTGCGACATGTATTTTTGTTTAACACAATTAAAATTCCTTCATGAAATCATGGCACATGCAAATTGTGAAAATCCAAGAGTTGTTGGTTCTTTAGGTGGGTTTTACCCTTTTACATACCAAATTCTTCTCTTGCCCTTTCCCTACTCAGGGGAAATTAAAATTACGAAGGAAAAAAGGAAGGAATAAAAAATTGCTGAACAATAGGCACCGCCCCTTCTCTCCCATGTTAAAAAAAGGATTATTAATCTTGCATGTTATATTTTGCTGGAATAATTAAACAATTTTATCAATTGAAGAAAAAAAGGAGTAAGAAAGGAGTTGTGCGTTAGGATTGCACATTGCTTTCTGAGGAAGAACAAAAGGCCAAAAGTTTGCCCCGACTCTCACAGCTCATGCACAGTTTCTCTTTACTTACCTGCACGAAGAAGGGTTCTTAATGTCCTTATTCCTGAACTTATCAAAAGAGCAGTGATATTGTGTGGTAAAAGTGCAGTAATTGAGCTACATCATACTTATTTTCCGGATTGAGTTTAACAGATCTATTGGTACCTAATGGAGCTTTTTATTTCTATCTTATCAGGATAAACCAGCTAATATAATACATAATTTAATACAAATAGGGCACTTATGTACACATTAAGTTCATTCGTACTTGTAACAAGATGGATGAACAAGAATTTCTCGCTCAGAATGAAAGAGAGAGTCCACGTTAGATTGAAGCTAAAAATATTTTTGGTAGTCATAAGATCAAAGGAACAAGAGGTAGGTAATTTGATTACTAACAGAACTTCATCATCATGTACCATAACTTTTGAAAAATATGTAGTTATTGAGGCTCTGGTAGTCACAATAGCATCTGAACTGGAAAGTCTTCAAAAGAAAACCGAGTTGTGCTTGATTTATCTGTAGGGTTCCAGGAAATATTTTCTTCCCCCATCTGGAAAATGTCATTTTCGGCATTTTTTCCATCCTAAACTTTATTAATGAAAGAGCTGCTCTTACTGATTAAATTTGAGGGAAACATGAGGTAAAAATGAAAATGAATGCTCGAGATACGCAGCTTTCATATACGTAGGTATGCTATAAATTCTACTTTCGAAAAAATTCATTGGGGTTAAATAAATGCTGAGGGAGGGACGGAGGGAAAAATTGAACTCCTGGGGAGTTTTTGACCATTAAAAAAAAAAGGTGGAAAAATAAATTTTCTTTTCATTGAATAAATATGTTTTACATTAGAAGCACAACGTGCAAATGTGTGTAAGTAATTTAAAATATAAACATTCTTGTGTAACCCCTTCACTTGG
>NW_007377498.1:417145-427678 GCF_000475195.1 Diaphorina citri
TGTACCTACCTACCGTGGAAAATGCAGAATATTAGTTTAGTCAATTGGAACATATTTAAGTTTCTTCTTAAATTAAAATGTATTGCTAATTCTTCTTACATATATCACTCCAGTTTGATAGTAAAAGGAAGGAATATGAAAATCAATTTGTTTCTATTTAAACTTCAAAGTTTTATTAATCACTCATCTGCATAACAACTTGCTGATTAGGTTATGGGTAGGTAAGTACCTACCTAGATAGGTATTCTTATTCCAGCCTCACAGCCGTAAGGGTAGATAAAATCACAATATACCTACCTTATTATGCACTATATCTATGAATCTATGCACAGACCAAATAACGTATTGTTTGACAGAAGTGGAAAAGTATACCCATGGTCAGAAAAACATACACCCAGAGTCCAAAGTCCGGAGTCCCTACTGAAAACGCGTATAAATTATTTGACAGATAAAACATTACAATAAAATATCTCCCTCCCCCAGATCCCCATCCCTTATTTTATCCCTTCTGGACTTCATTCTACCCCTCGTCCCTTCACTTTCTCCCTCTTTCGCCCCTCGCACCTTAGGTTACATCTCTGTTTCGCCCCTCGCACTGCCAGTTTTTTACCTCTTCTGCCTCTCCCACCTTCAGTTTCCCCCCGTTTTAACCCTGGCACCCCCGTTCTTTCAAATTTTTACCTCTCTCTTCGTCCCGCCTTCCCTCGCTCTTCATTCCCTCCTATCCCCCCTCTCAGTGGGAATTTCCCTCGAATCTCCCTTTTGGCCAGAAAAATGGCAGTGTTTTTTCCTTTTGTTATACCCCCTGGGGATTTTTTTCTGGAGAGAGCGGGATTGTTTACCGCCCTTGTTATGTATAATATGCTAATATAGGTATAACTTACGGATATATTTCCTGGTGTTGTGATTTGTTATGGGCATCTGCCAATGATTGCTAGCCCTCGACTTTCACTGGCAGTTTTTTTTCCATGCCTTTCATTTTGGCCTCTTTTATCAGTCAAAAGTTCCACATTGTTGGTTCTACAATATTTTCCATTTTTCGCCCATTGAAGAAAACAAAATCCTTTTGTTAGTAGAATCGAAAACTTTGTAATTACTCGTAGTTATGAAGGTATTGTGCCGACGTGGAAATTTCAGAGTCGCACAGCTTTCCTGCAATCAGAGAAGAAATGGGAGTCCACGTTAGATTGAAGCTAAAAATATTTTTGGTAGTAATAAGATCAAAGGAACAAGAGGTAGGTAATTTTATTACTAACAGAACTTCATCATCATGTACCATAACTTTTGAAAAATATTATGTAGTTATTGAGGCTCTGGTAGTCACAATAGCATCTGAACTGGAAAGTCTTCAAAAGAAAACCGAGTTGTGTTTGATTTATCTGTAAGGTTCCAGGAAATATTTTCTTCCCCCATCTGGAAAATGTCATTTTTGGGCATTTTTTTCCATCCTAAACTTTTTTCTGAGCTCAGCTATTATTTTGTGAGTTAGGATATTTATAAAAAATACCGACAAAATATTATTTATGACATTAAAGAACGATAAATATCATGGAGAAGTTATAAAAAACCAATGATTTCTATACGAATAAGTGGGCCCAAATCCAATGGAAAATTGCCTTTATACGAATGGAACATCCGTAGGTATAAAGGAATCAAGGAACCCTGTAAGCCATCATTCCTGATAGCGATATTTTTCAATACAAATCCAATTAGCTTGCTATAAAAATATTGTTTGTTACACAAATTGATATTACACCTTTTTTTTCTATAAAAAAAGAACATAAAAATATTCAGTGTAAATAAATTCTAATTGATTTATCTATTTTTCTACAATGTAACCTGTACTTCATGTTTTGCACCGGCCTAGTTTATTTTAAAAATAATATTCGCAAGTAAACAAAATATTTGTAACTCCCCCTTAGTTATTTTTAACTCCCACAAGAGAGGATCTCATATTTAAAATTATTATAAAGTTATAATAATTTGTAAATAATCGGGAATTGAAAATAAATAGAGAATACACATAATTGTTGGAATTCTTTAGGTACATGCATTGAGAATGTATGATGAATTAGTGGAGACGCCAAAATCACGTTCAGATAAGCTGCAATATCACTTTGGATTTAGCACGAAAAGGTTCGTTCTCGGAACGGCTGGTTTTCTCCTATGTTCAAATTCTTTATGTATTGAGAATGTATGATGAATTAGTGGAGACGGCAAAATCACGTTCAGATAAGCTGCAATATCACTTTGGATTTAGCACGAAAAGGTTCGTTCTCGGAACGGCTGGTTTTCTCCTATGTTCCTTATCCCTTCAATTTCGGGACGATAAAACCTCAGCAGTACCTTTATCAAATCTCTAAAAATGTAGGAATCATTTTAATTTAAAAATGTACCTAGGTATAATGAAAATGAAATAGTGGAGATGGCAAAATTACGTTCAAATCAGCTGCATTATCATTATCACTTTGGCTTCAGCACCAGTTTTCTTCAGATCATGGGACGATAAAACCTCAGCAGTACCTTTATCATCAAATCTCCAAAAATGTAGGAATCGTTTTAATTAAAAATGTAGGTATAATGAAATAGTGGAGATGGCAAAATTACGTTCAAATCAGCTGCATTATCATTATCACTTTGGCTTCAGCACCAGTTTTCTTCAGATCACCTGTGTGAAACAACCGTGGGTGTGGTGGGTACTGGAATGGGCGACTGTCTTCGCGTATTGTGCCTATTGTGTCCTTGAAAGAAGAGAGAGAGAGAGCGAGCGAGCGAGAGAGAGAGAGAGAGAGAGAGAGAGGGGGGGAGAGAAAGTTCGTGAGAATATTCAAGACGAAAACCTAAAAAAAACTAAGTAAGATCCATTAACAGTCTTAAATGTCTTCAGAAAAGGGGGAACAATGTGGAATCAAATTCCCCTTGGGATTTCCTCCAATAAATATCCCACTAATTGTCCTAATGATAATTGCGTCAGCTTTGTTGACACTTGGTGGGAAAACGCGACATCAAGTGCTCTCAGAAACGTAAATACCCCCTCCCTCTCCCCTTTCTTCTCCCCCTCCGTCTTCCCCTCCTTCTGGAGCCTTTGTAAAGTCCCTTATGGTGAATGGAAAAACCGCACATCTGTTGTTGTGTGGGCAAAATGGAGCGTTTTATTACGATCCGTTTGATTATTTGATTCACCTAGATATTTTATATGGAGTGTTCAGTATGCGTTTTTGATTAGAATTGATGTGAGGTTTATATGAAGTACATGATTAGGTATAGGTATTTAACTAATGCTAATTACCTGTGGTGTGGTTAGAACATTTTATGCTTACCTATCATATTACAATGTATGCAGGTTTTAGTGCGTTTTCTGCTCGCTAAGGTATATAGGTATTTAACTAATGCTAATTACCTGTGGTGTGGTTAGAACATTTTATGCTTACCTAATACCTATCATATTACAATGTATGTAGGTTTTAGTGCGTTTTCTACACGCTAGTGATGTGGCCAGTAATCATCTAAATCAGAGCTTCTCAAAGTTGTCGCTACCGTGGCACATTTTTCAAAAGGCTCCAATCTTTCCGCGGCACCCAACCTCCCCTTCTCCAGCACATAAGATTGAATTAAATACTCTTTTAATAGCGCCGCAGGCCCATTTTTTCTCAATTTAGCATGCGGTCTTTCTTTATCCCAAATCTCGCGGCACTCTAGTGTGCCGCAGCACACAGTTTGAGAAGAACTGACATACAGCATAAACATATTAAACAAATAATATTCAAGTAAAATCATAAAATCATTAATATTAATTAATAACTTCATAAACACATAAAAGCATAAAGGGGAGATCGGGATTTCGTATGAACTCAATAGCATCCCATTAATATTCTTTCCAGATCCAGCGAAAAAAAGAGCAGCATCTTTTGACAAACTTATTCAAGAAGCCATTTTTGTTCCCTTTTTAAGAAAGAGAAAATTCAATGGCTATATATTCCAGTAGATTACACATCAATCATAAGTGTAAGTCATTGTAAATTTTAAGTGTTTTTACCAGTGGTGTAACTTCTATGATAGCTTAGGGAAGGAGTGCTTCTTTTCCTCTAACTGAGAAAAAAAAAGGGACGAACTAAAGTTCCTGAAGGTTAGGATAGAGAAGTTCAAAAGGAATTTTTTTGGTTGTCGTAATTTTTTGGTTCCCAGACTAAAGGTAGCTCGCCAAGGGTAGCTAGTGACCCATAAAAGGTTGGCAACCCCTGTCCTAAACAGATGACGTTCGTTCTTGGAACAGCTGGCTTTCTCCTATCTTGCCTTCCTTCTCTCTTCGCTTTCGGCACGATAAGAGCTCAACAGTTAAAGTTTCATCAAATCTCTTTAAAAAAAGACATACCTACCTACTGACGGGTTATTTGATGAGAACATAAGATACATTTTTGTTAGGAATGGATACGTTGCACGTTTACTGGATAGATTCAGTCTGTGATGGACTAGGTGACTAATAATTATTCAAATGTATCAAGCTTGCCCGGAATCAAGAGTTCAAGGGACGCGATGCCCGATAGACTAAACATCAATGAAAATAAACAAATGACTAGAATTTATCAGAGGTAGACTAGAGAAAGTACGAGATACAATTACAGTCCAAGAAATATGAATGTTATGTTGATATAGGTACAGAGAATGTAACAATTATCAGTGAACAATATGTCACTCATCATCCAAACACCCATACAGACTAACTTCATCAAAAAATTGAACACAAGGAACCAACATTTCGACGATCCCATCACTCATCAAACTCTCACTCCTGGCGAAGCTCAAAACAAGTGGTTGGACACTTTCAGTTGATGGTCGCCCGCAGACAGTCCCAAATAAGACCCGGGGCCGGTTCCCAGAAGACTACTGAACGGTGAATGATGATGGTGATGATGCAAACCCTGGTGCTGTTGTTGTTGCTGTTGCAGAACTTTGTGAGCTTGCTGTACTAGGAGAGAGCTGGCTGTGTTGTTACAGGGGGAATGTTGCCATTTGTTGTTATTATTGTTGTTGTTATTGTTTAGGATTTGATGGTTACTCGTGGGCGACGTGGAACTACTTCTGCTTCAAAAAATATTTTGGTACTTCCTTCTTTCTGTGGTGTGGGAAGCTGGGAAGTCAATTTTTTAAGTTAAAATCTTTGCTTCCTGCTTGAAAAAATGTTCTGGTACTTTCTACTTTCTGTGGTAATGACGTAGAAATTTCAGAGTCGCACAGCTTTCCTGCAATCAGAGAAGAAATGGGAGTCCACGTTTGATTGAAGCTAAAAATATTTTTGGTAGTCATAAGATCAAAGGAACAAGAGGTAATTTGATTACTAACAGAACTTCATCATCATGTACCATAACTTTTGAAAAATATGTAGTTATTGAGGCTCTGGTAGTCACAATAAACGACAGGTTTTTCTTCTTTTGAAAATTTGATTTTTGAAATCTTTTGTCTATGAATTTCTTCAACAGGGGTATATGAATGTACGTTGTAGGCACATTTTTGAAGGATCTAAAGTATATTAAAAAAGATTAAATAGGTAGTTGAAGGGAGAGAAAAGGAGAAAGCCTCCAAGCCTTTCTATTTCTGAACGTCCGGAGCGACGTCCCTCTGTGTTATTACAGTGGACTCTGAATCCGGAGGTCGGTGGTTCGAATCCAAGTTAAGTCATAAAATTTAGCGTAGTGTATATTGGGTATTATGCACATTTGCGACATGTATTTTTGTTTAACACAATTAGAATTCCTTCATGAAATCATGGCACATGCAAATTGTGAAAATCCAAGAGTTGTTGGTTCTTTAGGTGGGTTTTACCCTATCGCCCTCGACCAATTCTTCTCTTGTCCTTTTCCTACACACCTCTGACCCTTTCCCTACTCAGGGGAAATTAAAATTACGGAGGAAAAAAGGAAGAAATAAAAAATTGCTGAACAATAGGCACCGCCCCCTCTCTCCCATGTGAAAAAAAAGGATTATTAATCTTGCATGTTATATTTTACTGAAATAATTAAACAATTTTATCAATTGATAGTCTTCAAAAGAAAACCGAGTTGTGTTTGATTTATCTGTAGGGTTCCAGGAAATATTTTCTTCCCCCATCTGGAAAATGTCATTTTCGGCATTTTTTCCATCCTAAACTTTATTTCTGAGCTCAGCTATTATTTTGTGAGTTAGGATATTTATAAAAAAATACCGACAAAATATTATTTATGACATTAAAGAACGATAAATATCATGGAGAAGTTATAAAAAACCAATGATTTCTATACGAACCATCAGAATTCATGGAAAAGGCGATATTTCAAAATAATTCTGAAGGAAACACAAGGAGGGAAAGAGAGGAAGAGACACGCGGAGTCAGTCAAATCCTATTTCCCTAGAACTTTGAAAAAACATTTCAAGATTTTGACAATATTATTCTGTGTGTATGATTTTCAATTGTCCTCGGGTCTTCATCAAACATTAGTGTGTTCATAAAAAAGGTTCAGCTTAATATTAAGGAGTATAAAATAGGAGAATTCAGCTAAGGCCTAATGTCATTCAGGAGGCATGAATAAGTGGGTATACCTAAAAAACTGATTACACAAAATTCAACTGATTGGCCATAAGGAATGCGAAAATTAGCTGACTGACCATAAGGCAATATGCAAAACGGCGGTTTACATCGTTTGGCGAAAGAAAATTTCGGAAAAGTCGTACCTTTTAAGTTAAAATCTTTGCTTCCTGCTTGAAAAAATGTTCTGGTACTTTCTACTTTCTGTGGTAAACACAAATGCTGTTTTGAATTTTCCTTCTTTGCTTCTACGAAATGGTATTCTCAAAGTTTTGTCAATTTAACTTGGGAGTTTACTGATTGAAAGTACCTACTCGTATAGCATAAGTTCAACTCTTTAACCCTCAAGTTTCATGTTGACTTGTTTTTGAATCTCATGTTTTCGAGTTGTTTCATGCATCTACAATTCTACACCTGCGCAAAAGCCAAAAAACCATTCAACAAACTGCAACATGAGACTGCAGAAATCGGGGTAACTTTTCTTCTCATACGAAGGTAAATCAAAGCATCTGTTAGTCCATTATAATGAAAGCATTTGCTTTTGCTACTCGGCAAATCTTTGGTTGCAGAACAACAAAAAAGCATATTCAGCAAAACAGTCAGTCGAGTTCCCTTTGAAACACTTGCTCTAAATAAATCTGTGACAGCTCTTTTTAATTACTCTACATTTCGAGATCCACATCTGAAAAGCCACAACACTTGTGCCCATGTCAATAACTATAATGAGTTTTCAATATTCCCTGGTTCAAAATCAAAATAATGTTTGGAAAATGAAAGTTTAACGCGAGTTCAATGGACCGCGTAAGGTAGGATGAAAATTGAATTGAAATGGTGCGAAGATGAAGTTGAAATGAAATAGAAATCAGTGCTGAATAAAAGAGAAGTGGGGAAACAAAACACTCTATCTATGATTTGGCAAATGAACCAAAAGCCAACTTGTTAAGCAAAATTTTCCATGAGCTCATGTACCTACGTGAAACACCAAGAATACCAAGGTTCACAAAAACTGCATTTCAATAAGAGGTTTTTTCCTAAATATCATCATCGTCATAAAAAAACATCTTCTGAATATCATCCAGAGTCAAATTTATTTACTTCATAAACAGATATTTTGGACAGTTTTTTTCCCAAGTCAATCTGTCAATATTTGACTTACGAAACAATAAATTTGGATTTTACTGTTTACTAATATGTAATTTTGGAATTTAGTATAGCATAAGTTCAACTCTTTAACCCTCAAGTTTCATGTTGACTTGTTTTTGAATCTCATGTTTTCGAGTGGTTTCATGCATCTACAATTCTACACCTGCGCAAAAGCCATAATACCATTCAACAAGCTTGCAACATGAGACTGCAAAAATCAGGGTAACTTTTCTTCTCATACGAAGGTAAATCAAAGCATCTGTTAGTCCATTATAATGAAAGCATTTGTTTTTGCTACTCGGCAAATCTTTGATTGCAGAACAACAAAAAAGCATATTCAGCAAAACAGTCACAGTTCCCTTTGAAACACTTGCTCTAAATAAATCTGTGACAGCCCTTTTTAATTACTCTACATTTCGAGATCCACATCTGAAAAGCCACAACACTTGTGCCCATGTCAATAACCATAATGAGTTTTCAATATTCCCTGGTTTTTGTTCAAAATCAAAATAATGTTTGGAAAATGAAAGTTTAACGCGAGTTAAATGGACCGCGTAAGGTAGGATGAAAATTGAATTGAAATGGTGCGAAGATGAAGTTGAAATGAAAATGAAATAGAAATCAGTGCTGAATAAAAGAGAGGTGGGGAAACAAAACACTCTATCTATGATTTGGCAAATGAACCAAAAGCCAACTTGTTAAGCAAAATTTTCCATGAGCTACCAAGAATACCAAGGTTCACAAAAACTGCATTTCAATAAGAGGTTTTTTCCTAAATATCATCATCGTCATAAAAAAAGATCTTCTGAATATCATCCAGAGTCAAATTTATTTACTTCATAAACAGATATTTTGGACAGTTTTTTCCCAAGTCAATCTGTCAATATTTGACTTACGAAACAATAAATTTGGATTTTACTGTTTACTAATATGTAATTTTGGAATTTACTGTTTCACTAATTATCTCCAAAATATTTCTCGACCTTACTATGATGACATTTCAGCAAGTCACCTCCTTCACTGATTTCGAAGCATCACAAGTCACGACATCTGGAAAACCCATTTGAGTCAGAGACAAAACCAGCGTACATTGATTTAGATGAGTCTGGTTTATAGATATTTCCACTGGAGTAGAAAAAGGGGGATGCATTCAATGGGGGTGATCAGTGTTCCGAAACGGATACATGAAACCCCTTCGCCCTCCTCCCCTGCTATTAAACCCTGTGACATGACAGTGACGGAGGGTGAGTTTGAGAAAAAATTGTCTTGTGCTTTCGAGAATTTTTCCCGCTCTCTTTTAATACCAGAATCAGGAATTTAAGCCGTACTTATTTTATTTATGTATAGCGGTATGCCGAACTAGTCACTTTCTGATGCAAGCCGTGCTGAAAAGATATTTTTATTTACTTTTTATTTGTCAAAATTAGGCATGTACCTATCCTGCAAACATGATAATCTAATTAAAGAGTGGAAAAAATTATAAGGGCAATTTTGAACAATGATGGAATGATGATCTAGACACGAAATGTTTGTAAGCAAATAATGAAAGTACGCTAGCAAGCACAATCAATATTTTACCCCTTTTAGTACCAGAATCAAGAATTTAAGCCGTACTTATTTTATGTATGCATAGCGTATGCTGAACTAGTCACTTTCTGATGCAAGTCGTGCTGAAAAGATATTTTTATTTACTTTTTATTTGTCAAAATTTTCCAAAATTAGGCATGTACCATGTACCTATCCTGCAACCATGATAATCTAATTGAAGAATGGAAAAAATTATAAGGGCAAATTTGAACAATGATGGAATGATGATCTAGACACGAAATGTTTGTAAGGAAATAATGAAAGTACGCTAGCAAGCACAATCAATATTTTACTCTCCGGCACTGACATTAGTTTTCAACTAATATTCATACACTTGAGTTAAGTGAATTTGAATTGAAAACAGGTGGATGGGTGACTCTTGTCTTTCTTTGTCTTTTTAATAGGCGATATAAAGAACATGATGTATTCCATGGGGGTGATCAGTGTTCCGAGACGGATACATGAAAACCCTTCGCCCTCCTCCCCTGCTATTAAACCCTGTGACATGACAGTGACGGAGGGTGAGTTTGAGAAAGGGGGAGATTGTTTGTAGGCTATGTGGACAATGGATTTAAAAAATTGTCTTGTGCTTCGAGAATTTTTCCCGCTCCCTTTTAGTACCAGAATCAAGAATTTAAGCCGTACTTATTTTATGTATGCATAGCGTAGGTATGCCGAACTAGTCACTTTCTGATGCAAGCCGTGCTGAAAGGATATTTTTATTTACTTTTTATTTTTCAAAGTTAGGCATGTACCTATAGGTACTGCAAACATGATAATCTAATTAAAGAATGGAAAAAATTATAAGGGCAAATTTGAACAATGATGGAATGATGATCTAGACACGAAATGTTTGTAAGCAAATAATGAAAGTACGCTAGCAAGCACAATCAATATTTTACTCTCCGGCACTGACATTAGTTTTCAACTAATATTCATACACTTGAGTTAAGTGAATTTGAATTGAAAACAGGTGGATGGGTGACTCTTGTCTTTCTTTGTCTTTTTAATAGGCGATATAAAGAACATTATTTATTAGGATTAGTTACTAGTTCAGCAGAAAAATACATATTAACAGGGAAAAATGTTCCACTTTAGGTACTATTAAATCTTGAAACAAAAATACAAACGGGTCTTTCTGGTTTTGTCCTAGCATTGTATACGAGTACTTCAGGTAATTTTTACAAATCAGTCCAAGGAATCAGCCCAATTTTACAATTTCTATGGGTTTTCTCTTTTTAAGA
>NW_007377499.1:0-2269 GCF_000475195.1 Diaphorina citri
CAAATCGTCATATCAAAGCACCCGTGTACTTTAACAAGCATAGCAGCATTCTAGATGCCTATGATTTGAGCGCCAATGTTCAAGAAGAATTGGGTTTGAACACCATCCAGTTCGAAGCTTACAAAGCTGCACTTACTAGAGAATTTGCCATCATACAAGGCCCTCCTGGTACAGGCAAAACCTATGTGGCTCTTCGAATTGTCGAAGGTTTCTTGAAGAATAAGGAGCTGGCGCGATACATGTCTGGACCTATACTGATAGTATGTTATACGAACCATGCGCTAGACCAGTTTGTAGAAGGTGTACTCAAATACACTCAGAACGTATGCCGGCTCGGATATTCTAGAAATAACAACAAGGTCAAACCCTACAACTACTTGCAAATGATTGAAACATTCTATGCCATTTCAGACGCTATAAAATCAGTGAAGAAAGGAGGAAAGAAACAAAAAGCATTGGCACAAATCGAAGACTTTGATAGTATTTTCTCTCCAGACAAACACGGTAAATACACGATGAGAGTGCGGTCATTCAAAACAGAAACCTATGAACAGAGAACATATGATGCACAACTCATGAAAGCTTACTTCTTCATGTTTATAAAATCCCCGTTCAACCAACCACTGGACGCCGATAAGGTCGGGGGCCACAAAGTGAGTTTGAACTCCGTTCAAGTTTTAATCTCGGTTTAAGCAATCTGTTGATAAAAAAAATGGTGGATTTCACCAACAACTTAATGGAGAGATTTACCTAATCGGAGAATTTTCAATGATAAAAGAAAGGAGTTTTTATGATCCAAAGACGAGTTTTTAAAATCTCTTCCTTTTTAGATTTTATTAACATATCTTTTTGGATGATTAAAAATTCTCCCATTAGTTAAATCTCTCATTGAGTGGTTGATGAAATCCGCTATCAGCCAATCAGATCGCTTAAACGGAGATTAAACTCACATTGTGGCCCTGGACCTAAAAAACGGATTACACCAGCGGAAGAAAAAATAACGTAAAGTGTGAACCGTTGCGGGTGATGAGATTAGATTAAGTTGGTTTATATTATTAATTCAATTATTATTACCTAGGTACATACATAATTATTTAAATAATTGTGATCGGTATTCCATATTTTAATAATAGTTGTCAATTATCGGCTGTCCTGTGAAGTTTGTTATAAACATAAACATTGTTATAAACAAACTTCATTTGAATTTACTGGCGTGCCTTTTCTATTTGTCTTCACGTTGAAATTAATAAAATAAAATTATTGTTATTACGAGTAAAACAAAGTACAATAAAATTTCTTATTATTTTTTTACTTTGATAAAATTGAGTATTTTGATGTTTTTTTTTTGTTACAATACGTATGGCCAACTACAATCTTCATCTTCATCTGGAGTGACGACTATGAACCATCGGACCGTTACTACATTGGATGCGCGTCAGTAGACTAAGACTTTATTATCGATCCAAATGAATTACTTTGTTAGTTTTAGCTCTTATTTAATTAAAAAATTTGTTTATTTTTTTTTTATTACTATAATTTTATTTTTCCGTGACATTTTTATAGAAAAATAAAAAAATTTTAACTTGTGTAAAGTGTAAAAATTTAAAAAGGCACCCAGTTTTACATTTGTTGTTTCGGAGAAGGTGTGAAGCTATGTTGTTTACACGCGCGCACTCCAAAAAATGAAAAGTAAATGGAGAGAGTAACCCCTTGTACACCCGCCTTGAGAACGTAATACCGTGTTGGTGCACCAATAACCTTCTTTTTAAGGTACGGCATCTACCCTGGCAACAAATGATCCGCACGAAAATTGGTGGCTCTGCCCCAGTCAAACAGACGGACGACAGACCAAAACTACTTTTAAACCGTCATCTATGGATAATAACAAGTTTTTGTAAAATCCGTTTTAAAAAAAAGATCTATGATATAATAATAAAAAAAAAAAACCACGAACTAACTAAGGAACTCCGGTTCAAGATCAATCGAACCTCCCACGCGCAGACAGAACGTTCGCGATCCAGGCCCAAGCTAAGGGCGGGCTTCCTCTTCAAATAGGATGTGCCTATTCCAAACAAGAGTCTTGCCGACCGAAAGAGGATAGCACAGAAGGAGAGAAGCTAAAGTCCTGCTATTCCGGAGGCAACAATGCAAGGGAGATAGCCTGTAAAAAAAAAAAAAAAAAAAAAAAAATTGTTCAATTCGTTGTAGATCATTTATCCTGGTCTTAAAACGCCTTCCGTAGTAATCGACCTTTATAAATTTTCGTCTT
>NW_007377499.1:7697-31027 GCF_000475195.1 Diaphorina citri
AGAATTTTTTGTATGCTCATGCGGTCGAAAGTAGACAGTTTTTGTATCTTTAGCTTTTGGAAAGGTTATGTTTTAGACGTCCTCGTATTTTCTTGGCCGAAAAAAAATGGGTGTCAATTAAATATATTATATTTCTTTTTTTTTAACGTCTGTCATCTAAGCATTATTCGAATCGGGTAGAAAACCCCCGACAACGGGATATGATATGTGTATCTATCGGGAGCGCACTCACGTCTTCCATGGCCAAGCTTAGGGTGGTAGCCCCTCTTTACACCATGTTCCAAGAGCTACCGTTTCATCAAAGCCTGCCGCACCAGATAGAGCCACAGAGCACAACTGGGGTCGTGGATTCATACCCTTCATAGACAAGAGAAGGAGCGGGTATACTAAACCTCCTTTTACTGATGCCTTACCCGTATGATGCTGTGTCTGGTGTATGACGCACGTTAATCGTCAACAAACGTAGCGATTGCGTCATATTTGCCGCCCACTTTGTCGTGATAATAAATAATAATATTCTTGATGTCGGTTGTGTTGTATCCGGAGTCCCCCCCCCCCCCCCAATACACACACAGCCTCAACTTCGAGGAAGACGTCCGTCCGACATCTCCTTTTCAGTGTAAATTTTATTTCTATGTGTCTCTCCAACCTACCTTCTCAAGGAGGTCCTCTTGGGATTTCGGAATTTACTTTGGGTACTTTTTCCTCTAGAATTTTTTTTTATTATTATTATTTTCATCAGTGGAGTTTTTTTTAGCACACACCTTGTTAGTGTAGCTGAAAGGAAATGGATAACCTTACTACGAATAAACTCACCAAGAAAATTGGGATATGAAAAATGTTACTAGAGTTGGCAAACAGCGAAATTTCGACCTTTTGGCGTTTTTCGCCAGGCTTTAGGACAGGTTTTGCCAGTTTTATGGTCGGTTCGGCGTCGTTGGTAGAGTTTGGTCTGTAAAGCACAGCGCTAGGAAGGTGTAAACACCTTGATGTATGGTTTAAGAGTTTCAGAGCATCGAGAATGGCAGAGAGTCTCTATAAAAACACAATGCTGTCTGTCTGTTGATGTCGTGTCTAGTCCTGTCCTAGTCTGTAACTTGTCTGTGTTTGTGCCTGTGTTTGACCGGACTTTTACAACGCTAAATCCGAGATCCGACTGGAGTTTTGCACAAAACTGTGATTTTTGAGCTGGGTAGCTTTTAAAACTGATGTAATGAAAGGAAGGATTTTTTCCGTATTCTTTCATTTTTTTCCTCTAGAGGAACTTTATTTATTTCTGATATAGGGAGGAAAAGAGTAAAGTTTCGACAATTTTAATTAATTTTATTTTTCTTTTTTTAGAGAGAGAGAGAGAGAGAGAGAGCTGAGAGAGAGAGAGAGAAGCGCGGTTAATCGGATAGTAACGCACTTGCTTTTCATGCAGAAAGTCCCGGGTTCGATGCCCATCAACAAAAAAATCATATTTGTTTTTCGATTGCAAATATTCCAACCGGTTACTTTCTGGTGTTCTCGTGTTAATCCAAAGGGAAAAATTGTGTCCCTTGTTCGATCCCCATCTCATCCATCTGATGAGGAACATACTACGGGATGGGCAATATGGGGCATGCTATGGCACAGATCATTCACTAATCTCGTCCTGTTTTCAGACGCAGAATATCAAGAATATTGACGATGTTATGGAGAAACACTGGACTTATCTGTCCCAATGTATGAAGGAGTGTATGCTGACCAGTCCAGTCCTCATGAGAACAGTCAAGCAAATCATCACCTGCTGTGTTCAGTTTTGTGATTACATCCAGGTAAACGATTTACATTCCATTTCAGGACCATAACACCTCCGTTATTGTGTTACAGTTCCCTCTATGAAACCTCTTCAAAAGAAAAAGATGAAAACCGAATATTTCATAATGCTTTCCTTTGGGTTTGCGTGATTTACATTCCATTTCAGGACCATAACACCTCCGTTGTTGTGTTACAGTTCCCTCTATGAAACCTCTTCAAAAGAAAAAGATGAAAACCGAATATTTCATAATGCTTTCCTTTGGGTTTGCGAGCCTAGTTAACTTGGAGGGTAGCGCGTCTGCCTTGTAAGCGTTAGGTCGCGGGTTCTAATCCCGCCCGGGGCGGATTTTATCCAGAACCGATAAGGTTCGTTGTCGAAACGGCTAGCTTTCTCCTATCCTGTCTTCCTTCTTACTACGTTTTCGGGACGCTAAGACCTTGGCAGTTGCAGTTACCTCTATTAAACCTCTAATCCCACCCGGGGCGGATTTCATCCAGAACCGACAAGGTTCGTTGTCGGAACAGCTAGCTTTCTCCTATCCTGTCTTCCTTCTTACTACGTTTTCGGGACGCTAAGACCTTGGCAGTTGCAGTTACCTCTATTAAACCTCTTCAAAAGGAAAGGATAAAAACGTGGGTTCGATAAGGTCCCGGGTTCGAATTCCACCATCGACAAGAAATTGTACTCGTTTTTCGATTGCAAATATTTCAACGGGTTACTTTCTGGTGTTCTCGTGTTGACCCAGCACCTATGCCATTTCAGACGCTATAAAATCAGTGAAGAAAGGGGGAAAAAAACAAAAAGCGATGGCACAAATCGAAGACTTTGATAGTATTTTCTCTCCAGACAAACACGGTAAATACACGATGAGAGTGCGATCATTCAAAACAGAAACCTATGAACAGAGAACATATGATGCACAACTCATGAAAGCTTACTTCTTCATGTTTATAAAATCCCCGTTCAACATACTGTCTTCCTTCTAGCCTGTCCTTAAGTCTTTCTTTCGCTCCTCTCTTTTTCTGCTTCTTTCTTTTCCTCTGTCTTTCTCCTCTTTCTCTCTCTCTCACTCACACACTAGTCCTATTGAAACCGACCAACTGGTAGTTCTCTTTACACGAAGGTAGTAGCAGAACTACTTACTCCAACCCAACCATTATCCCCTTCCTGACCACTCAGATATCGGCCCTGATTATCGACCATTGTATCATTTTCGTGTTGATGTTTAGCTCCATTTATCCTCAAGAGCGACGGTAATGTCTCTTTTTCATTTAGAAGCGATGGTATTTCTTCAGAAAGACCGTTCCCTTATTCCTTTACGTTCCCTTATTCCTTATTTTATTCAGGACCATTCATTCATTTAACTTTCATTTAATAGTATTGGTATTTTCCCTAAAAAGCCCCTTCTCCTCTCCTCTTATTTCCACTCCCACTTTCCCCTAATTTATCAAGGAGCATTGATAGGTATATGTCCCTAGTAAATACACCCCCCTCTGTGCCTCAGCCCTCTGTGCCTTAATCGTTTAGAAAATTTAAGGCGCCCATTAGGGGCTCACTTTTGCTCCCCCGTAGGGTTGTCACGTTCTGTGAAAAATCCATTTGATCTTGTGAAGAAGCCAACCTCGGTGGTGTAATGCTGAGTGTTGTGAACTTCGGATGTAGAGGTTTTTGGTTCGATTCCCAGGTTGTCATACGGGCTCTAGTCTTGATTTTAAATCATTACATGACAGTAAAATCAAAAATCAAATCAATAATAATAAACTGAATATTAAACAAATTAGGTAGGTAGGTACATAAGTACTGATTTTCCTTAACCACGATCGAATAAACTACGGGCTAAAAAATTCTCGGAGGGCCCAGCTTGTTATTATTTACTTAATATGTTCCTCTACAAAATCTACATATTCAAACGGGCAGGTTTTGTACATATCAGTCTTGTACTCTTCTCATACTCATATAGTACCTACATAATATCATGTTCAATGTAGTTTTATTCTACATATGTACAGTTCTCATATTAAGTACACCACTACACTAATCACCATGATAATAATATGTATGCAATCATATGATGTGTTAGTGTGTTACTCTAAGTACTCTTCTCATTAGATTTATGATGTTTGTGCTAGATGATCTCATACTCCTTATCTCAAGAGAGAACCTACTGGCCTTAAGTGAGAAACTAGGGTCAGAAACTACAGTGCATCTAATGTGGCCTTAAGTGAGAAACTAGGGTCAGAAACTACAGGACTACAGGGCAAGTATGCATTGTAACGGAGTGAAGTCCGATTACTATCCCTTCTATCCGTTCAGGTGACACTCCAGTCACAGTGTATATAGTTAAAAAGAACGTTTGCTCACAATAGATTGTGGGCCTCTGGTAGTGGGCCCCTCTTCTGAGTTCTGCCGTTCACTACTAGTACCCTAATACATATTTTCTGATGTTTAGATTAAAGCTTGATTCCTCCTATCCTCTAAAAACCTTACCAGTTATACAGCGACGTTAAGCCCCTATCACACAAACCAAATTTCTCAGATTGAACTAGCATATTACCTGTTCCTGTCGGACTTTATGCGATTTTCTTTCCGAATACTTCCAAGAGAAACACTTGTTGTACACAACTTTGAAACAGGGGTGATATGTGATATTGATATGTACATATGAACACGGTTTAACCAGAGGGTTTTGTTATCATTAAAATTGATTTCCCATTTGTAAACTATTCGAAGCCCAACTGCATTGAATTGTTTGATAAGAGTTTTGATAAACAAAACATACTTAAAATAGATAGGTGCTTTTGATAGACAAGAAATAATACTTCTAACAAATAGGTGTTTCGTTATCTGGCTGGTCTCAGGTGCAGAGGTTGTCTCGAATGTCCATCATGATATTGACATGTATATTGTCCTGAGAAGTTCATGTTGACTTTTACTTTCGCCATGATAACGATGTTTGCGAGGTAAATATTTGTTTAGGACGTTGACATTTTCTGTCCCATTACTTTGAAAATACATCAAATTTTTGGATTCAGTCATTCAGTTTCACCAAAAATAGGTGGATGTGAAATCGTACCCATGAAGAAGGAAACACCATAATTGGAGAATGGAGACACCAGTTTCATAAGTTTCATCAAATCATCACTATTTTGTACCGTATCAAATTTTCCTAGCACGATTATCAGGATCGTGGTTTTCAATTTGTCTAACAGTTGAATCCAAAGTTTTTGTGAAGGTTGTGTTGTTATTGAGAAGAATCAGGCATATCTAGTAGTGTCAATAATTAGGTTCTCGATTTCAATAGTTGAGGTGTTGATAGTGATTCCTATTTTGGTCTCAGTCTCTTTACTTTGGTATTTGTAATATGTATTATGCAAGTTCTGTGTACACCTATAATAACGTACTGCTATCTTCAGTTTTGTGCACAATTGCACAAATGTTCCAATTGCTTGATTATTATTAATCAAGAATTCTCTCTCCTCTTATTGGGCATCCTTTCTACTCGTAGCCATTCTAAATTGCCCATTCCATACTGATGAATACTTCGTTGTATGTTGTATGGAACTATGGACCTAATGATCCATGGTTATCAGCCCAAGGCAATATTAGGAGTAGAGCCAATCTTCCAGTTTGCTTCTGGACATTGGTTATCAGAGATGACTGATTTACTGAATTGTATCATTGTAAACTATCCCATCTGGGATTTTTAATAAATAAATAAATACTCTAGTTTCTTTATAGTTTTTTACTACTATCTTTCTGAATCATTCAATATGGTTTGGGTGTTGTTCTTGCGCTATACTCTATGTACTTTATATCTGAATCTCCTATATGTATGTGTATTTACCTATTTACTCTATGTACTTTATATCTGAAGTACATAGCTACGTACATTATACATATGTATCTGAAGTAGGTATATTATAAATGAGGTGAAAGGGGAGGGGGAGGGAATAATGTTATTGTGGTGTAACTCAGAAACTTGTTGGTTGCGCAATGGTTTTGCTTTCATGTGTGACGAGGGAGGAGGTGAGTAGGGAGGTAGATGAGAGGGATTTTCTTCGCCTTCGTCAAAGGTAGGTTGTATGTATATGAGAGTGTTTTTTCAACAGAACTACAGAGCATGACCTTATTTTGAAAGAAAGTATGTATAAGGTTCGTTCTCGGAAGTTCATGGTTATAAGAATCGTGTAAATACCGCGAGTTTGCCGTTGGTATCGCAATGACTAAATCTTAATCTAAAATCCAAATCATGAGACATTAAGGAATAAGGACGCCTTCGAAGTCCAAGTTATGTTCTATACAGTTTTCTACAAGTTTTGTCTACTTGAATTGCTGAACTTGGGATTAAGATTTGAGAATTTGTGGTGAAGCTGAGAGCCTCTTGATATTTTTTTGTGAACATTACAGCATTCATTAATAAGAACCTCCTCGTCAAATTCTATAGACTCTGTGAATTTTCTTTTTAGCTAAATTCGTAAATTCCCTTCAGCCTTTAGGGATGAACTATTCATTTCTCGGCAAACTTTGGGTTCTACCCCGGGCTCCCTCGGCTCCCTAAATAGGGCCCTGGGTACGGATACTGCAGACTCTTCAGAGTTCGGTATAATATTCAGATGAATGAGTCCATGGTAGAGCAGTAGCTAAACTGTGCTCACTCACCGCTCTGCAGTCTGCAGTGTGCTTGTTAAAATAGTCTTGTGATTTCTTGAAATCTTGACTATCTCTATGGGACGTAATCGTATGGATGTGATGAAGGCAGAGTTGTTGGCGTTTCCCAAACCTAGCTTGGACACTAAATCAGTGCCTATTTATATACTGGTCGAGTAGGACTAAACCACTAGAGTCTCATTACTTCAATAGTAGGCTACTACTGAAGTCTGAGACAAACTATTCGTGGGGTGAAATTTGTTACACCATAACTCTTGAATACTCCGTCCGATTTTGATGAAATTCGGCGAAATTCGGCAAAAATGTTCAACACCTAAAGGACATTTGTTCCACAAATTTTGGGATTGTTCGGCCCTATGGGGACCCCGATATCGGCCTTCATAGTCCGGTATAATATTCAGATGAATGAGTCCATGGTAGAGCAGTAGCTAAACTGTGCTCACTCACCGCTCTGCAGTGTGCAGTGTGCTTGTTGAAATAGTCTTGTAATTTCTTGAAATCTTGACTATCTCTATGGGACGTAATCGTATGGATTTGATGAAGGCAGAGTTGTTGGCGTTTCCCAAACCTATAGCTTGGACACTAAATCAGTGCCTATTTATACTGGTCGAGTAGGACTAAACTACTAGAGTCTCATTACTTCAATAGTAGGCTACTACTGAAGTCTGAGACAAACTATTCGTGGGGTGAAATTTGTTACCCCATAACTCTTGAATACTCCGTCCGATTTTGATGAAATTCGGCAAAAATGTTCAACACCTAAAGGACATTTGTTCCACAAATTTTGGGATTGTTCGGCCCTATGGGGACCCCGATATCGGCCCTTTTCCCGAGTTCCACAGATCACTGACCCACTTGTTAAGAACGGTTGTGGTATCACTATCAAAAATGACTCACAGCACTCTTAAGAACCACTGGACCATATGTTGTACAACCCACTCAAATATTTTGGAATATTCTTCTTGTCAAGAATATGGTGTAGGTTGGCAGGAAGCTGAGAGCATACGGTGAAATGTAGATGCATTTCCATATTTTCCATAGCCAAATATGGAGTTAACATTGATTCACCGCTTTTAACTGATGGGTTTGGGGTTAAGGTTCACCCCAAGGGGACTATTCTGAATAATGGACTAAACCTAGGGAACTGAAAGGTCTCTTCACCTTCTTGTACTAAATGTAAATGTAACTTTGTACTCTGTACTAAAGGCAACCGAAGGATAGTGATAAATAACGAATGATAAATAACGAATGATAAATAACGAGATGAAAGAGCAGAAGGAGTGAAAAGCCTAGTACATTTCGGTATTGACTTTTTTTTTCTTATCCCGCCCGGGGCGGATTTTATCCAGAACCGATAAGGTTCGTTGTCGGAACGGCTAGCTTTCTCCTATCTTGTCTCCCTTCTTACTACGTTTTCGGGACGCTAATACCTTGGCAGTTGCAGTTACCTCTTTAAACCTCTTAAAAAAAAGGATAAAAACGTGGGTTCGATAAGGTCCCGGGTTCGAATCCCACCATCGACAAGAAATTGTACTCGTTTTTCGATTGCAAATATTTCAACGGGTTACTTTCTGGTGTTCTCGTGTTGACCCAGCACCTAAATTGGAAATATTGTGTCTCTTCTCGCCCATCTGATAAGAGGCATAGTACGGGATGGGCATTCTACGACACAGACCACATGCGTCTAATGTAGCAGTTGTTTCTTTGCTACGAAACAAAAACGGCGATGAAACACTCATCTTTTTTTCTTTCTTTTTTTTTTAACCAAATATTTCATAATATTTTACTTTTGGGTTTCAGAGTGAGCAGAGCTCATCATCATTACACACGAGTAGTCTGCTGGAAGATAGTAATGAGACTGGTTCACAACTCAGCAGAGATGAACAGTATGAACTAAGGATAACTAAGTTCAGTGAAGAGTTCTCGCAGAATCTGCTCTGTCTATTGGAAGCTATCACCCAGATGGGCCAGGATGATAAGGGAGATCGCCTTTATAATATTCTCTATAGGTAAGACACAAAGAATAAAACGGTTTTTTTTGCTATTCTGAATAATGGACTAAACCTGGGGAACTGAAAGGTCTCTTCACCTTCTTGTACTAAATGTAAATGTAACTCTGTACTCTGTACTAAAGGCAACCGAAGGATAGTGAGAAAGGGAATGATAAATAACGAGATGAAAGAGCAGAAGGAGTGAAAAGCCTAGTACATTTCGGTATTGAATTTTTTTTTTTTTTTTTCTTTTTTTCTTTTTTTAAGAATAAAACGGTTTTTTTTTTTTTTTAAATAAAACCAAAAGCTATCTTACAAAGTGTAAACCTTGGGGTTTGTAAATTGCAGTGTTCTTTTTAAAAAGGATTAAAACCTCGAGAGAAATTTGGACATACTTGGAGGGAGGTTTACCAAATCAGAAAATCGATCTAGGATTGATCTATACTTAATACCGAGTTCAATACAGAATTGAAGCCAACTCCGACTTCGTGTGTTTTGTGGGGGTTTAAATTACGCAAAGATAGCATTTTTTTTTTTAATAAAACCAAAAGCTATCTTACAAAGTGTAAACCTTGGGGTTTGTAAATTGCAGTATTCTTTTGAAAAGGATTAAAACTTCGAGAGAAATTTGGACATACTTGGAGGGAGGTTCACCAAATCAGAAAATCGATCTAGGATTGAACTATACTTAATACCGAGTTCAATACAGAATTGAAGCCAACTCCGACTTCGTGTGTTTTGTGGGGGTTTAAATTACGCAAAGATAGCATAAAAAAATAAGAATTTGAGAGGATTTTGCCGAAATTCAAACCGATCTCAAACCCGGATATATTTTCCGTGGTGAAGCGCGGAAAACCTGCTAATATGGTATAAAACTTCTAAGAAAAGCATACAGTTAAAACTTGGACCTCTTTTCGCTGATTTATTTTCCGTGGTGAAGCGCGGAAAACCTGCTAATATGGTATAAAACTTCTAAGAAAAGCATACAGTTAAAACTTGGACCTCTTTTCGGTGATTTATTTTTCGTGGTGAAGCGCGAAAACCTGCTAATATGGTATAAAACTTCTAAGAAAAGCATACAGTTAAAACTTGGACCTCTTTTCGTTCAATCAATGATGTATTTTGTGTTTTACAGGGAAAACTTCAGCGGATTTCACTCGAAAGATTTGGATCACAGATTGGCATCCAAGGTTACCAGGAAGAATACCTACAGGAAAGATAAGGCCACGTTCCCTCAAGTGCCGTTATAAGCTGCTAGTCGTTTCTCTTGGTATAAACCACCTGCCAGCCGTTCCTATAGTCAATGTAAAAAAAAAAAAATGAAAAAAAAAAATTGAACTTTTCACCCTAAAAATCGAAAAATTGTCTAAATTATAAAAATAAGTTGTGCTGAATACAAGTATTTATATGTATTTATTACCACTTTGAGAGGGGCCAACTCCCATGATTTTTTCCATAATTTTCACGTAAACTTTCTTCTTTTGTCCTAATATTTTGCTGGTCTTTGTTTAGACTTTAGTAGAACAAGATGCCCCAATATGCTAACTGTTTACTAACGGTAATAAATGCTATTGACTTCCGTGGACCACCTTAAAATTAAAATCATAAGTAACCCTTGGGTGGTTCGTACTAAGTTACATTTAAAAAATTCAAATTACTGTAAAAATTCAATTCCGGTGGTAAAATAACAAGAGATAATTAATAGTAGAACAAGATGCCCCAATATGCTAACTGTTTACTAACGGTAATAAATGCTATTGACTTCCGTGGACCGCCTTAAAATTAAAATCATAAGTAACCCCATGGGTGGTTCGTACTAAGTTACATTTAAAAAATTCAAATTACTGTAAAAATTCAATTCCGGTGGTAAAATAACAAGAGATAATTAATAATAGAACAAGATGCCCCATTTATGCTAACTGTTTACTAACGGTAATAAATGCTATTGACTTCCGTGGACCACCTTGAAATTAAAATCACAAGTAACCCTTGGGTGGTTCGTACTAAGTTACATTAAAAAAAAATTCAAATTACTGTAAAAATTCAATTCCGGTGGTAAAATAACAAGAGATAATTAATAGATCACCCAAGTCGCGTATATGAAACTTACTAGGAATGCATACAAAATGTCATCGCTCTACGATATATTGCCCAACATAACTGTGTCCACTCAAAAATGTAACTAAGTATCCTGCATTGACTACGAGTATATTTTAATATTTCATACCTTGAAAAATAGGTAAATGACTATGTATATGCTTTTTTTAATACAATTTTTATCTATTTATGTTAATATACATACTCGTATGTACCAGTTGGTATTGTACCTACTAACAATATTAATAAAGCAAAGAAAAATTTGCTCCAAATTCGTACTACCTTCCTCAATGGCTCATTATTTAATTTCTTAATTTGCACACCTTTATAGCTGTGGGCTGTCGACTTTGAGAAAAGCATCCAATAGAACAGTTGCGCTTACGATTTTCTTTTTCTTCTACGACTTCTAGATCTCGAGATAAATCGATTAAAAAAATACCGATAAATCGTGAACTCTGATGTCACGGCATACGCTCGCCTACACGATGACGTCACATCAAATGTTCCGAGCAAAGCTCCCTCACAGGCAGCACATTAATGTGTTTTGTGCGCATACGTTTCTGCGCATTTCTTTCTGCTCCTCCGCCAGCGTGCTTCCATACTGGCGCTACCTAGCGAGGCAACTGCCTGAAGTCTGACGTCACACATCTTTGAACTCTTTCATTTGAACGGAAAATGAAAATATTTTCGACCTTTCACAGTTATTTTCTCGGAGGATTGACCTCAGATTTGGATTTTTCACAACTTTTTACATAGGAATCGACCATTCATTAATAATTTTTACCCATTTGCGACTGCTCCATTACCACATCCACTACATGAAAGGTGAAAGCATACGATGCTTATTGGCACATTGCATATACACGAAATGTATGGCGTTCGCACAAAAGAACAGTTTCTTCTACGATTTCTAGATCCCGAGATAAATCGATTTATATTGGGTATTGGTATAATATTGACTTTGTACAGGAGCTATGAGAGGAAGATAGGGAAAGAAGGAGGGAGGGAGAGAGGGAGAGGGAGAGAGAGGAAGAGAGGGAGAGAGAGAGGAAGAGAGAGAGGGGGAGGGGGAGAGACTTACTTACTTTACTTAATGAACAGTTTGAACACAGCAAAACAACATGTTGTTGTGTAACCATCAAATCTTAGATTTTTTTTCGTATAAATTTGGTAGACTATTTGGTTCAAAATCAGCAATCGTCTCATTAATATTGTATTGAGTATCTACCTACTAGTCAATAAGAGGCAAATTTTTTAACCATTACAGTGCGTAGGCAGCAGCAGTTAATGAATGAGTCAATGCTACTTATATATTATGAGCATTAGTTACCTGCTTTTACAGCTATTACTGAAAATGAGACAATTACCCATAAATACCTCATGGTATTGTTCTTAATAGATACCTACCACCAAACTGTTATTATACTCACTTGCAAGTGTTTATTTTAACCCAATCGGATTCCCGTATTCAAATTTGACATTGTCGTGGGATAAATTCACACACTAATTGCACACATTTTACATCCTCACAATTCGAATTGAAGCATGTTTTTTACTTTTTTTACTCGTATATACCTATTTACTTTTATTTACGTAATTTATTATATTTTAAACGTCAAAAAACTCAATAGTCTCGTAATATTTTACAAAGAAAAAGATAAAACGTTTGACGTCACACATCTTTGAACTCTTTCATTAGAACGGAAAATGAAAATTGAATTTTAGACCTTTTACAGTTATTTTTTCGGAGTTTTGACCTCAGACTTGGATTTTTCACAACTTTTTACGCAGGAATCGACCATTTATTAATATTTTTTACCCATTTGCAACTGCTTCAATGGGGCTGAGATTGTTTTAAACTACGCCTGACTTTCGTATTGTTTATACAATGTGCAAACACTCCATGTACAACTATACAGGCTGTTGACTGGTAAAAACAAGGCGTTTCTTATCGTTTTCTTTGTTCCTGACTTGTTGCTTTTTTTGTTGATAACGATAACAAAACTTGTGGGAAACACGAAACACCGATAAAAAATTAAGAATGTTGATAAAAATCATAAAAGGTGATCGAATTCAAGCATAGAAAAGTGGAAGTGAACTTTGGAGTCTGGACAAAGCACTAACAATGACGAATCCCTGATGGAGAGAAGTGAGATTGAAATCAAAGAGTAAGTACCTACCTACCCAAATAAATCTGTCATTCTGAAAATCTGAGCTGTAATGCCTGACCAACACAATATTGGTAATGGAAAGCTATGTAAGCAATTATCCTTATCAGGAGCAATATGTAAGTTGAGAGGTTCTTGAGCTGAATTATCTGCTGATAAGGCCAGAAATCTAGTTGTTGTTTAGGTTAGGTTGTATCAAGATTCATTCCTGTTGCAGTGCTGTGTCATGAGATTTTCAATAGTGGAAGCTATTTTAGCTCTATAAAAAGTTATAAACCAATATCCAGTATACCAATCTGCTGGTGGTATTGGGCTATAAACAGAGTGGAGCACAGCGCATAGAGTTTTTTGCTCTCAGTTCTTTGTGGTTTGAAGTCATCACTTTTCTCTGTCGAAAAAAAAAAAAAAAAAAGTTTGATAGAGGGAACTGCAACTGATAAAGTCTCATCATGCTGTTGACTGGTAAAAACAAGGCGTTTCTTATCGTTTTCTTTGTTCCTGACTTGTTGCTTTTTTTGTTGATAACGATAACAAAACTTGTGGGAAACACGAAACACCGATAAGAATGTTGATAAAAATCATAAAAGGTGATCGAATTCAAGCATAGAAAAGTGGAAGTGAACTTTGGATTGGAGTCTGGACAAAGCACTGACAATGACGAATCCCTGATGGAGAAAAGTGAGATTGAAATCAAACAGTAAGTACCTACCCAAATAAATCTGCCATTCTGAAAATCTGAGCTGTAATGCCTGACCAACACAATATTGGTAATGGAAAGCTATGTAAGCAATTATCCTTATCAGGAGCAATATGTAAGTTGAGAGGTTCGTGAGCTGAATTATCTGCTGATAAGGCCAGAAATCTAGTTGTTGTTTAGGTTAGGTTGTATCGAGATTCATTCCTGTTGCAGTGCTGTGTCATGAGATTTTCAATAGTGGAAGCTGTTTTAGCTCTACAAAAAGTTATAAACCAATATCCAGTATACCAATCTGCTGGTGGTATTGGGCTATAAACAGAGTGGAGCATAGTGCATAGAGTTTTTTGCTCTCAGTTCTCTGTGGTTTGAAGTCATCACTTTTCTCTGTCAAAAAAAAAATAATAATAATAGAGGGAACTGCAACTGATAAGGTCTCATCATCCCAAAAGCAAAAAGAGAAAGATAACAGGATAGGTAAACAAAGATCAAACATTGTTATCTGTTTAGGATAAAATCTACCCTAGGCAGGAATCAAACCCATAATCTAGCACTTAGAAGGCAGATGTGCTACTCTCTAACCTAACTAGGTGGGATGTATGGGTTTAGATTTTTTGAAAATCTCATAAAACACTACTGGTCCACAGTTGTCACTGTGGAACAATTCAATACGTTGTGAGTTTGTGTACATTTTGATTAGAAATTTTGCAGTACCTCGCTACTTACTTCTTCCAAGCTATATTGCCGAGAAGAGTTGGTAAAGCAAATAATGCTGTGAATCATATTGTTGACAAAGGAACAAAAAATGAGCTGTGATATCAGTCATATCAGTAGTTAAGGTCTGTGAATTGATGACTGCACACAGGTTGGCATAATTTTATGTGCAATTTTCTAAAATAGTCAAAGTGTGATTAGTGAATTGGAGGTAAAACTTAAAAAAAAAATAATAATAATAAAAAACCAAAGCTCTTTACGGACCCCCCAATATCCTAATTTAGCTCAAAAGACTGACAGACTTACAAACAAAATGTAAAAGCAATTGTGTTACAACTTATAACACATGTTGTATCACAACATTCAATCAATTAATTATTAATGTTATTTTACAAGTCAACCCTAAACCCTGGTAAGAAGTAGTTGGAAATGATCCACACCCTGTATGTACTGATAGGATAACCACTTACACAATTTTGCTAATAATATCTATAATACAAAATTAACCGTAGATATCTATCTACAATCTACAAGGCAATAGTATTTGCAAAATAAGTGTAAGTATGTATGTAGAAGAGAATATAATTGTACCTTGTTCATATTGCCCACAGGCTGAAACACTTTAGGTGCTTTTAGTTTATCTATTTGTGTAAAGTAATACTTACACAATAAAATTTTGCTAATAATATCTATAACACAAAATTAACCATAGGTATCTATCTACATCTACAAGGCAATAGTATTTGCAAAATAAGTGTAAGTATGTAGATAGAAGAGAATATAATTGTACCTTGTTCATATTGCCCACAGGCTGAAACACTTTAGGTGCTTTTAGTTTATCTATTTGTGTAAAGTAATAAGTAAGACTAGTGTATATATTAATGTGTACTATGTGAATAGGACTCGACTATGTACTATTATTGTGATAAAATTCTTTTTTGAGCATGAAATAACATATCTTGGCTCGAATTGAACCTATTCTCTCCTGATTATTAGGTAAGTGTATTCATCTCAGTGGTGTAGTGTAGTACCACCAAGGTAGGTGATTATCACATGATTGAGTAAATACTCTCAGACAGCTCTCCAAGATAAAGAATTGATTCGAAGTAATAAGTAATACTTAGTGTATATATTTATTTATTTATTTTATTGTACAGGATTACAACAGGTGCATAGTACAAAGTCATACAAAGTGTACAGTATTAATGTGTACTATGTGAATATAGGACTCTACTATGTACTACTATTGTGATAAAATTCTTTTTTGAGCATGAAATAACATATCTTGGCTTGAATTGAACCTATTCTCTCCTGATTATTGGGTAAGTGTATTCATCTCAATGGTGTAGTGTAGTACCACCAAGGTAGGTGATTATCACATGATTGAGTAAATACTCTCAGACAGCTCTCCAAGATAAAGAATTGATTCAGAGTTGGACTATTTTCATGAAACTATTTTCTGCTCATTATTTTCTCTTGACATTTAATAATCTTGTAAGGGCAGAAGAAGAATTGAAAATACTTATTATGCCCAGATCATACTTATTATGCCCAGATTATGATTTTAGGAGAATTAGAGTGAAACCCCTAAATAAGTAGGTAGTCATTTTACATATTTCTTTGATTTATGATTTTAGGAGAATTAGAGTGAAACCCCTAAATAAGTAGGTAGTCATTTTACATATTTCTTTGATTTCAGAAATGGCTCCCAATTGAACAATTCAGCGCTCTGTCACAAACCATCACTTATATCCTCACCTTGTAATTGTAGTCAATATAAAAATACATTTCCAAAAGTGAGGAAATAAATGAGTAAGAATTTTCCAGTGTCTTGAGAATTACAAGAAAAATGGCAGACCCTACCAGTCCAAAGATCAAGACAAGTGGGAGTGGCTTCTTTGCAAAACTCACGAAAAACATCCAGACATATTCTCATCTTCTGTTCCCACATGAGAAAGAACGGCACACTGAAATCCCTGAAAGACGTACGTCTAGAGTATTCAAGACTATAACATCGGAAAATAATCTAGCCTCAAACCCAAACCAGACTGATGTTGAAAATGCTCTGGCCTTGAACATAGATCAAATTAGTGTGGATGAGATATCAGGATCCACTAGAGTGATACTCAATGCTGAATTCAGCAGTGATGAGGAATTTGAAGAAACACCAAGTAAGTAAGACTTAGTACTGAGGGCATAATACAAATTAGTGTGGATGAGATATCAGGATCTACTAGAGTGATACTCAATGCTGAATTCAGCAGTGATGAGGAATTTGAAGAAACACCAAGTAAGTAAGACTTAGTACTGAGGGCATAATATTGTATTATCTACATTATCTCATCTGTCAGAAAGAAGGGCATAGAATCTCAATAATAATAAAAATAAAAAATAAAAGAGTTGTAGCTTTTTCCCACAAAATTGATTTGATTTAATTCTTGCTAGGATTTTGCAAGTCATGACTTCATTACCAGTTTTAATTGGTGGAAAAAAAAAAAATTTCTTTATATTTCGCTATTTGGTGAATTGGTCCCAGTTTATTTGTTGCCATGGGTTTTCTTTCTTACAAACGAACATGACACTTGTTGATTTCGATATGATAGAATTTCCATGATGTGTTTACATTACAGGTCAACAGAAAGCTGAGGAGGAAGTCACCTCAGGTCTTGCACAGTTAAACCTTTCTTCCAAAACCATTTCTAGTCCCAAGAAATCAAATGTCGACCTTCCACCCGAAAATCTTCCAGTAGAAATGTCGTACACTACAAAACCAAGCAATCGAAAGATTCGACATTACAAGTACATTCCTCTTGAGCCACAAATAGATGAAATTCTCTCCCGAGGACAAGAAGATATTTACCGTAATGTGGTCAAAGGCAACTATAAATCTCCAGTACATCATCTGAACGTTCACTTCAAACTATTGAGAGAAGACTTCATAGCACCACTGCGGGAAGGTAAGTCAACTATTTTTTCTAGAAAAGGTCATGGGTATTAGGCTATTAGTATTGGGTGAACCTTTTGATGTTTACACTGCAGTGAAATGTAACCTCTGTAGTGTTAAACTTGTGAGTAGCACGGGCGGAGATCCAATTTGAAAAATTACTTTATTAGCTTTTAGGTAGCACGTATTCCTTGTAAGCGCTAGGTCGAGGGTTCGATTCCCGCCCGGGGTAAACTTTATTCCAAACAGATGAATTTCATTCTCGGTACAGCGATCACTGTGGTTACCTGTGGTACTATTACAAGCAGATAAAGGTCTAATACCTTGTATAATGCTGTGACATTAACTACATGTACAACTGCAATTCAGTTTTGTGATATTCCATGGGTAAAGGGCGTACTTGACATCTCTCTATCTATCATCTCAATTCAAGGATTGGTTGGCAACTCTTCTCCATACTTCTCTGTCTTGGGTTAATCTCTTCAGCTCACTGTAGGAATCTGTGCCAGCATACTCCATGATCTGCTCCATGAAGCTCATGCGGGGCCTTCCTCTTCCTTTTTTTCCTTCTCTTCTTCCTTCAATGATGTTGACTACGACATATCTTGACATAAACGTCATCAACTGTTTTTCTCATACTGTAGATGGGAAACTGAGAAATTAATTCGATTGTTGAAAATAAATTTCTTCTTTTCAAGGTATCCATGAAATGAGACGAGAGTTTACCGAATATGGGGAACTGCATCAAAACCAATACATTACCTTGTATCCAAAATGTCGATTTATCTGCATGGCAGCAAGAAAGAAGGTTGTAGGTTATGATTTCTGTTTTGATGTTGATTTAAAAATGAAAAACAACCAATGGAGAACCACGCGGTCATTATTCAATGGAACCTTACTTGCATTTTCTTGCGATAATTTCAAAACCTTTTTCTTTGGTTTTGTAGTATTTACTGATTTCCATGAAATGTTATATCGTAGAGTTATCACTGTAGATCTCTGTAACGGAAGGCATTTAGAGTTCAATGAATTCAGTCCTTCCTACGCTATGATTGAACCCTCTTCATTCTTCGCTCCCTTCCTCTACGTCATGAAAACATTACAAACTTTTTCCAATGAAAACTTTCCATTTGCAAATTATGTTATTCATTCAAATCGTCATATCAAAGCACCCGTGTACTTTAACAAGCATAGCAGCATTCTAGATGCCTATGATTTGAGCGCCAATGTTCAAGAAGAATCTTCATTCTTCGCTCCCTACCTCTACGTCATGAAAACATTACAAACTTTCTCCAATGAAAACTTTCCATTTGCAAATTATGTTATTCATGCAAATCGTCATATCAAAGCACCCGTGTACTTTAACAAGCATAGCAGCATTCTAGATGCCTATGATTTGAGCGCCAATGTTCAAGAAGAATTTTCGACCTTTCACAGTTATTTTCTCGGAGGATTGACCTCAGATTTGGATTTTTCACAACTTTTTACATAGGAATCGACCATTCATTAATAATTTTTACCCATTTGCGACTGCTCCATTACCACATCCACTACATGAAAGGTGAAAGCATACGATGCTTATTGGCACATTGCATATACACGAAATGTATGGCGTTCGCACAAAAGAACAGTTTCTTCTACGATTTCTAGATCCCGAGATAAATCGATTTAAAAAATACCGGTAAATCTTGAACTCTGACGTCACGACATACGCTCCCGTACACGATGACGTCACATCAAATGTCCCAAGCAAAGCTCCCTCGCAGGCAACACATGAATGTGTTTTGTGCGCATAGGTTTCTGCGCATTTCTTTCTGCTCCTCCGCAAGCGTGCTCGCATACTGGCGCTACCTAGCGGACGAAATACGAAAAATGCCTGAAGTCTGAAGTTTTATGTCACACATCTTTGAACTCTTTCATTAGAACGGAAAATGAAAATTGAATTTTAGACCTTTTACAGTTATTTTTTCGGAGTTTTGACCTCACTAGAGAATTTGCCATCATACAAGGCCCTCCTGGTACAGGCAAAACCTATGTGGCTCTTCGAATCGTCGAAGGTTTCTTGAAGAATAAGGAGCTGGCGCGATACATGTCTGGACCTATACTGATAGTATGTTATACGAACCATGCGCTAGACCAGTTTGTAGAAGGTGTACTCAAATACACTCAGAACGTATGCCGGCTCGGATATTCTAGAAATAACAACAAGGTCAAACCCTACAACTACTTGCAAATGATTGAAACATTCTATGCCATTTCAGACGCTATAAAATCAGTGAAGAAAGGGGGAAAAAAACAAAAAGCGATGGCACAAATCGAAGACTTTGATAGTATTTTCTCTCCAGACAAACACGGTAAATACACGATGAGAGTGCGATCATTCAAAACAGAAACCTATGAACAGAGAACATATGATGCACAACTCATGAAAGCTTACTTCTTCATGTTTATAAAATCCCCGTTCAATATACCAAGTAGTTTTCCCAAGAAGGGTATTCTCAAGAGTTGTCATGGTTGTGAGGATCACATAGAACGTATTAGCTACAAAATCAACCTGGTCAATTCACTCAGTGGTATTGTGAACGCCAAATATCTCGAACAATTCATGGATGATGTCAGCCAGTTTGTATTCAAAACGCCTGGCGCTCTAGAGGCGTGGCTTACCAATGGTAACTTTCAGTTGAGTCTGAGCCAACTGAGAAAAGAACAAATAGCTCGAAACCAAATGTCAAGTACAAGTGAGAGTGAGGATGAATATGACTATGAGAGTTCTAGTTCTAGTGAGAACTCAATGGATAGATGTGAAGAAGTATTCTACACTCTGGATGTAGGTCAAATTGAAAATGAAATTGAATTATCAATGGAGCTCTTACGTGACATGCAAAATGAACAGTCAAGAAATCGATTTGTCGTGGATTCAACTAAAATAGAACTGCAAAACAAAGTAGAAAGATTACAAACGCTATGTCAACTTGTGAAAGGCTCACTCTATGCACTGAGTCATGGCAATGTGAACTTGAAAGAGATTGAAAGCACGATTATAAAGAACATATCAAGTAGTCATGATCTCACATCTATGAATATGGGACATCGATGGGAACTGTATTGGTATTGGTTGGAAAGTTATAGGCGTCTTCTATACACACAAATGAAAAGTGTTGGCATCCGATATAAGAGACTCTCGAAAGCACGATTATAAAGAACATATCAAGTAGTCATGATCTCACATCTATGAATATGGGACATCGGTGGGAACTGTATTGGTATTGGTTGGAAAGTTATAGGCGTCTTCTATACACACAAATGAAAAGTGTTGGCATCCGATATAAAACATATCAAGTAGTCATGATCTCACATCTATGAATATCGGACATCGGTGGGAACTGTATTGGTATTGGTTGGAAAGTTATAGGCGTCTTCTATACACACAAATGAAAAGTGTTGGCATCCGATATAAGAGACTCTCTCGACAGTTTGAAGAATCTATTCGAAACCCAGAACTGTTGAGCATACTGAAAACTAAAGACGTGATTGCAATGACTACAACCAAAGCTGCTAAAATACATTCGGTATTGTGTGAGTTGAAACCAAAGATCGTCGTGATAGAGGAGGCTGCTGAAGTATTAGAGACACATATCCTTGCATCTCTGAGTAAACATAGTGAACATGTGGTTCTTATAGGAGATCACAAGCAACTCCGACCAAGAACCTGTATATACGAACTGGCGAGAGACTTTTACTTTGATGTATCTCTATTTGAACGAATGATCAACAATGACTTGCCCCATGTCACTCTGCAAGTTCAACATCGAATGAGACCCGAGATATGTGAACTTCTGACACCCAATATCTACGATACACTCATCAATCATCCTTCCGTCACAAAGTTACCAAATGTCAAAGGCATGCCCATGAATGTTCAATTCTTTGATCACAAAGAGACTTTTACTTTGATGTATCTCTATTTGAACGAATGATCAACAATGACTTGCCTCATGTCACTCTGCAAGTTCAACATCGAATGAGACCCGAGATATGTGAACTTCTGACACCCAACATCTACGATACACTCATCAATCATCCTTCCGTCACAAAGTTACCAAATGTCAAAGGCATGCCCATGAATGTTCAATTCTTTGATCACAACGAAAATTTAAAAATTTGAAATGTGTTCAATTTTTAAAAAAATAAAAGAATTTTTTATCAGTGCCTTTTTATTTTATTATCATTATTTTTTTTATTTGTATTAAAAAAAATTAATTTATTCTCGATTTTGATTGTTTCATTAAGTAAACCTAGCTATTATTTCAGAATTCAGATGACTGCGCGTAGGTTTACATCATTGCCAGGTACCAAGGTATCAGCAGTGAGGTCCCTACTTCTAACATCAACCGGTATCATAACATTGGACCCAATAATAGGTTAGTACAAGAGTATCCAAGTCATTATTGCTCTCCAGTGTTAGTTCTAAAGCTAAGCCTTGTAAGCACTGGGTTGTGGGTTTGATTCTGTCGGCACATTATTGCTGAAATGGTCACCCAACCAGATAGCCACAACACTTGGCCTCTATTGTAGTGATTTAATTATGTATAAGGCTAGCCACTTACACCACAACTGTAACAATCTGTGGTCTGTCAGACAGTCAGAATGTGTGTGGTAGGAAAAACTTCAGACCTAGGTCTCTCAGACAGTCTGACCTACCTATACATGTCTGAAGCTTTTTCCGTCACACGTGTTTCAACTGTTGAGTGGCCAGCATAAAGGAATATAGACAGTCTGACCTACCTATACATGTCTGAAGCTTTTTCCGTCACACGTGTTTCAACTGTTGAGTGGCCAGCATAAAGGAATATCTATCTGTAATATACCTGTCTTTTTATCTTGATTTCAGGTGGAGGTATACCTGTTGGAACAATTGCTCTCCTAGGTACGTAAGAAAGAAGAATGACTAAATAGCTAGGTGATCTGTACAGGGCCGTATTTAGGAGGCTGTATTCATTTTCATAAGTAGGTCTGTACTCAAAATGAGTTGAAATTGAAAGTGGCTTGAAATCTTTTTAATCTAGGTAAGTAGATATGTACATACCCAGTTGTTTTTTTTTTTTTTTTTTTTTTTTTTTTTCCCCAGCCAAAAATCTATCCTGAAATCGAAGAGAGGAAGACACGATAGGAGAAAGCCAGCCGTTCTGAGAACAAACCTTATCCGTGTAGGATAAACTTCTCCTCGGGCGGGAATCGAACCCGGGACCTAGCGCTTGCAAGACAGACGCGCTACCCTCCAAGCTAACTAGACTGGCCTCAAGGAATCAATCAAGCACAAAAAAAAAAAATAATAATAATAGGTATCTAGAAAAAAATTTTGCTTAAAATGTTTTTGAACAATAATAGGTATCTACTGCCAAATTTCATCAAAACCAGACAGCAGGCAGACAAACTGACCCGTCTCGGTGGTTAAAAGCACGCCTAGTAAACAAGGTCCCATCTACGGCATGGAATTTTTCTTCAATAACCACGTGGTTGTCCATAATGCATAGAGTTCCCCACATGTTCCCCAATGAGAGAGGTAATGAAAAGTAAAAAACCTCACGCGCGCACATTTGTATCGAAGTGTGGAAGAGGCTTTTTGTTTACATTTTGACCTCACGTGGTTGTCCATAATGCATAGAGTTCCCCACATGTTCCACAATGAGAGAGGTAATGAAAAGTAAAAAACCTCACGCGCGCACATTTGTATCGAAGTGTGGAAGAGGCTTTTTGTTTACATTTTGACCCTTTCTATTACCACAGTATAGCGGAGCTATACTAGTAATGAAAGTATTGCAATCGGTCCAAATTTTATTTTGACCCGCGAAAATTTAAAAATTTGAAATGTGTTCAATTTTTAAAAAAATAAAAGAATTTTTATCAGTTGGTGCATTTTATTTAGCATCTAACCGCTAACCTCAGCGCGGTTCATTCAAGGTCACTACTTCCCCTCACGTGGAAGTGTGTTTATGACGTGAGGGGCGTTAACCACTTTTAAGGGGTATTTTATTTATGTGAAATGGAAATTTTTCCTAATCCAAAATATTCCACTGTGGTCACTTTTTTTATCCCCACCACAGTGCTTGGGATCCCCTGATGTCAAAAAAGTGATTTTTAGCCCATGGTCTGTACGTATGTATGTACGTATGTGTGTACTACAGGTACGTACGTACGTACGTACGCACGTACGTACGTATGTGTGTACTACAGGTTTAAATGGGAAATTTTGAAAAGGTGGTATACAAAA
>NW_007377499.1:31037-31109 GCF_000475195.1 Diaphorina citri
CAGAGATGTGCAAAATGCTTTTGAAAACCAATTTGAAATGCAAAATGTAAAATGCCTCTAGAAAACCAATTT